>NC_136857.1:38416817-38478248 GCF_951799975.1 Gobius niger
GCCCCGGGCCTGGCGTTGAGAACCCTGTGGGAGCTGATGGTCTCTGAGAGGCGCCCCGGGCCTGGCGTTGAGAACCCTGCGGGAGCTGATGGAGACCGTGTCCTTGTCCTGTCACAGTGAAGCCACTCGCTCATTATCTTAATGTGAGCTCCACCACGTCAGCGAGAAACGCTCCATAACACCAGAGGGGGCGGGGCCTGATCACACCAGAGGGGGCGGGGCCTGATCACACCAGAGGAGGCGGGGCCTGATCATACACTCCTAAAGTTAAAGCTCACGGAAGTTTGAAGAAAAAAAAAAAGATGTACCACAGACACGGCTGTTGGATGGAGTGATGCAGAGTCATCAGTTTCTACATTAATGTTGATAAAATAAGGGAAATGTACGGCAGGTTTTCTATGATTCACTGAAGCCTTTAAAGTGACACAGACTAATCTTAAAGTCAGCTTTAAATGTGTAGCTTTATTATGTAACATCTTAGTTCCAAAGTTTTGCTCAGAGGGATTTTTGAATCTGGTTCAGTTTTTGAATGAAATAGCTACTATTGTTTTGTAGTTCAAAGCTGCTGTTTCCTACAAAGGAAATGACCATATTTGGATTACAGCGTCATCTCGGTCACAGCAGTAGTAGTAGTAGTATACTGTAAGTAGTAGTCGTAGAAGTAGCAGTAGTATAAGTAGCAGTAGCATAAGTAGCAGTAGTATAAGTAGCAGTAGTGTAAGTAGCAGCAGTATAAGTAGCAGTAGTATAATTAGCAGTATTATAAATTGCAGTCGTATAAGTAGCAGCTGTAAGTAGCAGTAGTATAAGTAGCAGTAGTGTAAGTAGCAGTAGTATAAGTAGCAGCAGTATAAGTAGCAGTATTATAAATTGCAGTCGTATAAGTAGCAGCTGTAAGTAGCAGTAGTATAAGTAGCAGTAGTATAAGTAGCAGTAGTATAAGTAGCAGCTGTAAGTAGCAGTAGTATAAGTAGCAGTCGTAGAAGTAGCAGTAGTATAAGTAGCAGTAGCATAAGTAGCAGTAGTATAAGTAGCAGTAGTATAAGTAGCAGTAGTATAATTAGCAGTATTATAAGTTGCAGTCGTATAAGTAGCAGTAGTAGACGTAGCAGTAGTGTAAGTAGCAGTCGTAGAAGTAGCAGTAGTATAAGTAGCAGTAGCATAAGTAGCAGTAGTATAAGTAGCAGTAGCATAAGTAGCAGTAGTATAAGTAGCAGTAGCATAAGTAGCAGTAGTATAAGTAGCAGTAGTATAAGTAGCAGTAGTATAATTAGCAGTATTATAAGTTGCAGTCGTATAAGTAGCAGTAGTAGACGTAGCAGTAGTATAAGTAGCAGTCGTAGAAGTAGCAGTAGTATAAGTAGCAGTCGTAGAAGTAGCAGTAGTATAAGTAGCAGTAGCATAAGTTGCAGTCGTATAAGTAGCAGTAGTAGAAGTAGCAGTAGTATAAGTAGCAGTAGCATAAGTAGCAGTAGCATAAGTAGCAGTAGTATAAGTAGCAGTAGTATAATTAGCAGTATTATAAGTTGCAGTCGTATAAGTAGCAGTAGTAGACGTAGCAGTAGTATAAGTAGCAGTCGTAGAAGTAGCAGTAGTATAAGTAGCAGTAGCATAAGTAGCAGTAGTATAAGTAGCAGTAGCATAAGTAGCAGTAGTATAAGTAGCAGTAGTATAATTAGCAGTATTATAAGTTGCAGTCGTATAAGTAGCAGTAGTAGAAGTAGCAGTAGTATAAGTAGCAGTCGTAGAAGTAGCAGTAGTATAAGTAGCAGTAGCATAAGTAGCAGTAGTATAAGTAGCAGTAGTATAATTAGCAGTAGCATAAGTAGCAGCTGTAAGTAGCAGTAGTATAAGTAGCAGTAGTTTAAGTTGCAGTAGTGTAAGTAGCAGTAGCATAAGTAGCAGTTGTAAGTAGCAGCAGTATAAGTAGCAGAAGTATAAGTAGCAGTAGTATAATTAGCAGTAGTGTAAGTAGCAGTAGTGTAAGTAGCAGTAGTATAAGTAGCAGTAGTATAAGTAGCAGTAGTATAAGTAGCAGTAGTATAATTAGCAGTAGTATAATTAGCAGCAGTATAAGTAGCAGTAGTATAAGTAGCAGTAGTATAAGTAGCAGTAGTATAAGTAGCAGTAGTATAATTAGCAGCAGTATAAGTAGCAGCAGTATAAGTAGCAGCTGTAAGTAGCAGTAGTATAAGTAGCAGCAGTATAAGAGGCAGTAGTATAATTAGCAGTATTATAAGTTGCAGTCGTATAAGTAGCAGTAGTATAAGTAGCAGTAGCATAAGTAGCAGTAGTATAAGTAGCAGTAGTATAATTAGCAGTATTATAAGTTGCAGTCGTATAAGTAGCAGTAGTAGAAGTAGCAGTAGTATAAGTAGCAGTCGTAGAAGTAGCAGTAGTAGAAGTAGCAGTAGCATAAGTAGCAGTAGTATAAGTAGCAGTAGTATAATTAGCAGTAGCATAAGTAGCAGCTGTAAGTAGCAGTAGTATAAGTAGCAGTAGTTTAAGTTGCAGTAGTGTAAGTAGCAGTAGCATAAGTAGCAGTTGTAAGTAGCAGCAGTATAAGTAGCAGAAGTATAAGTAGCAGTAGTATAATTAGCAGTAGTGTAAGTAGCAGTAGTGTAAGTAGCAGTAGTATAAGTAGCAGTAGTATAAGTAGCAGTAGTATAAGTAGCAGTAGTATAATTAGCAGTAGTATAATTAGCAGCAGTATAAGTAGCAGTAGTATAAGTAGCAGTAGTATAAGTAGCAGTAGTATAAGTAGCAGTAGTATAATTAGCAGCAGTATAAGTAGCAGCAGTATAAGTAGCAGCTGTAAGTAGCAGTAGTATAAGTAGCAGTCGTAGAAGTAGCAGTAGTATAAGTAGCAGTCGTAGAAGTAGCAGTAGCATAAGTAGCAGTAGTATAAGTAGCAGTAGTGTAAGTAGCAGTAGTGTAAGTAGCAGCAGTATAAGTAGCAGTAGTAGAAGTAGCAGCAGTATAAGTAGCAGTAGTATAAGTAGCAGTAGTGTAAGTAGCAGTAGCATAAGTAGCAGTAGTATAAGTAGCAGTAGTGACAGTAGCAGTAGTATAAGTAGCAGTAGTATAAGTAGCAGTAGTATAAGTAGCAGTAGTATAAGTAGCAGTAGTGTAAGTAGCAGTAGCATAAGTAGCAGTAGTATAAGTAGCAGTAGTGACAGTAGCAGTAGTATAAGTAGCAGTAGTATAAGTAGCAGTCGTAGAAGTAGCAGAAGCATAAGTAGCAGTAGTGTAAGTAGCAGTAGTGTAAGTAGCAGTAGTGTAAGTAGCAGTAGTATAAGTAGCAGCTGTAAGTAGCAGTAGTATAAGTAGCAGTAGTATAAGTAGCAGTAGGGTAAGTAGCAGTAGCATATGTAGCAGCTGTAAGTAGCAGTAGTATAAGTAGCAGTAGCATAAGTAGCAGTCGTAGAAGTAGCAGTAGCATAAGTAGCAGTAGTATAAGTAGCAGTAGTATAAGTAGCAGTAGTGTAAGTAGCAGTAGTATAAGTAGCAGCTGTAAGTAGCAGTAGTATAAGTAGCAGTAGTGTAAGTAGCAGCAGTATAAGTAGCAGTAGTATAATTAGCAGTAGTATAAATTGCAGTCGTATAAGTAGCAGTCGTATAAGTAGCAGCAGTATAAGTAGCAGCTGTAAGTAGCAGTAGCATAAGTAGCAGTAGCATAAGTAGCAGTGGTATAAGTAGCAGTAGTATAAGTTGCAGTAGTATAAGTAGCAGTAGTATAATTAGCAGCAGTATAAGTAGCAGCTGTAAGTAGCAGTAGTATAAGTAGCAGTAGCATAAGTAGCAGTGGTATAAGTAGCAGTAGTATAAGTTGCAGTAGTATAATTAGCAGTATTATACGTTGCAGTCGTATAAGTAGCAGCAGTATAAGTAGCAGCTGTAAGTAGCAGTAGTATAAGTAGCAGTAGTATAAGTAGCAGTAGTGTAAGTAGCAGTAGCATATGTAGCAGCTGTAAGTAGCAGTAGTATAAGTAGCAGTAGCATAAGTAGCAGTAGTATAAATTGCAGTAGTGTAAGTTGCAGTAGTATAAGTAGCAGTAGCATAAGTAGCAGTAGTATAAGTTGCAGTAGTGTAAGTAGCAGTAGTGTAAGTAGCAGTAGTATAAGTAGCAGTCGTAGAAGTAGCAGTAGTATAATTAGCAGTATTATAAATTGCAGTAGTATAAGTAGCAGCTGTAAGTAGCAGCAGTATAAGTAGCAGTAGTATGAGTAGCAGTAGTATAAGTAGCAGCAGTATAAGTAGCAGTAATATAAGTAGCAGTAGTATAAGTAGCAGTAGTAAAAGTAGCAGTAGTATAAGTAGCAGCAGTATAAGTAGCAGTAATATAAGTAGCAGTAGTATAAGTAGCAGCAGTGTAAGTAGCAGTATTATAAGTAGCATGACTATAAGTAGCAGCAGTATAAATTGCAGTAGTATGAGTAGCAGTAGTATAAGTAGCAGTAGTATAAGTAGCATTAGTATAAGTAGCAGTAGTATAAGTAGCAGTAGTGTAAGTAGCATTAGTATAAGTAGCAGTAATATAAGTAGCAGTAGTATAAGTAGCAGTAGTGTAAGTAGCAGTAGTATAAGTAGCAGCAGTATAAGTAGCAGTAGCATAAGTAGCGGTAGTGTAAGTAGCAGTAGTATAATTAGCAGTCGTAGAAGTAGCAGTAGTATAAGTAGCAGTCGTATAAGTAGCAGCTGTAAGTTGCAGTAGTATAAGTAGCAGTCGTATAAGTAGCAGCTGTAAGTAGCAGTAGTATAAGTAGCAGTAGTATAAGTAGCAGTAGTATAAGTAGCAGTAGTATAAGTAGCAGTAGTATAAGTAGCAGTAGTATAAGTAGCAGTAATATAAGTAGCAGTAGTATAAGTAGCAGTAGTGTAAGTAGCAGCAGGATAAGTAGCAGTAGTATAAGTAGCAGCTGTATAAATAGCAGTCGTAGAAGTAGCAGTAGTATCAGCAGTAAAAGTAGCAGTAGTATAAGTAGCAGCAACATAAGTAGCAGTCGCAAAAGTAGTAGTAGTAGTAGTAGTAGTAGTAGTAGTAGTAGTAGTAGTAGTATAAGTAGTAGTAGTAGTAGTAGTACCTGGTGCCTCAGCTGCTTGATGGAGTGGTGCAGGGTCAGGATGTGTAGTATAAGTAGTAGTATAAGTATAAGTAGTAGTAGTAGTAGTGGTAGTAGTAGTAGTAGTAGTAGTAGTACCTGGTGCCTCAGCTGCTTGATGGAGTGGTGCAGGGTCAGGATGTGTAGTATAAGTAGTAGTATAAGTATAAGTAGTAGTAGTAGTAGTGGTAGTAGTAGTAGTAGTAGTAGTAGTACCTGGTGCCTCAGCTGCTTGATGGAGTGGTGCAGGGTCAGGATGTGTAGTATAACTAGTAGTAGTAGTAGTAGTAGTAGTAGTACCTGGTGCCTCAGCTGCTTGATGGAGTGGTGCAGGGTCAGGATGTGTAGTATAAGTATAAGTAGTAGTAGTAGTAGTACCTGGTGCCTCAGCTGCTTGATGGAGTGGTGCAGGGTCAGGATGTGGTTGAACAGGGGGCTCTGCAGGGTCTCCCTCAGGTTCCTCATGTTGTCGCTGTGAGTCCATTCTTCTTGTTGGACCAGTTTGGACTGAAGTCTCTCCAGAGCCGCCTGGACCTGCTGCCGCTCCAGCGCCGACACTGAGCAGGAGAACATACAGGAGGACAGTTCATCACTGAGGAGGTCACCTGTAAGAGCCTGGTTCTAAAGGAGAGTTCTCTCACTGAGGAGGTCACCTGTAAGAGCCTGGTTCTAAAGGACAGTTCTCTCACTGAGGAGGTCACCTGTAAGAGCCTGGTTCTAAAGGAGAGTTCACTCACTGAGGAGGTCACCTGTAAGAGCCTGGTTCTAAAGGAGAGTTCACTCACTGAGGAGGTCACCTGTAAGAGCCTGGTTCTAAAGGAGAGTTCACTCACTGAGGAGGTCACCTGTAAGAGCCTGGTTCTAAAGGACAGTTCATCACTGAGGAGGTCACCTGTAAGAGCCTGGTTCTAAAGGACAGTTCATCACTGAGGAGGTCACCTGTAAGAGCCTGGTTCTAAAGGACAGTTCTCTCACTGAGGAGGTCACCTGTAAGAGCCTGGTTCTAAAGGACAGTTCATCACTGAGGAGGTCACCTGTAAGAGCCTGGTTCTGAAGGACAGTTCATCACTGAGGAGGTCACCTGTAAGAGCCTGGTTCTAAAGGACAGTTCATCACTGAGGAGGTCACCTGTAAGAGCCTGGTTCTAAAGGACAGTTCTCTCACTGAGGAGGTCACCTGTAAGAGCCTGGTTCTAAAGGACAGTTCATCACTGAGGAGGTCACCTGTAAGAGCCTGGTTCTAAAGGACAGTTCATCACTGAGGAGGTCACCTGTAAGAGCCTGGTTCTAAAGGACAGTTCTCTCACTGAGGAGGTCACCTGTAAGAGCCTGGTTCTAAAGGACAGTTCTCTCACTGAGGAGGTCACCTGTAAGAGCCTGGTTCTGAAGGACAGTTCATCACTGAGGAGGTCACCTGTAAGAGCCTGGTTCTAAAGGACAGTTCATCACTGAGGAGGTCACCTGTAAGAGCCTGGTTCTAAAGGACAGTTCTCTCACTGAGGAGGTCACCTGTAAGAGCCTGGTTCTAAAGGACAGTTCTCTCACTGAGGAGGTCACCTGTAAGAGCCTGGTTCTAAAGGACAGTTCATCACTGAGGAGGTCACCTGTAAGAGCCTGGTTCTAAAGGACAGTTCTCTCACTGAGGAGGTCACCTGTAAGAGCCTGGTTCTAAAGGACAGTTCTCTCACTGAGGAGGTCACCTGTAAGAGCCTGGTTCTAAAGGAGAGTTCTCTCACTGAGGAGGTCACCTGTAAGAGCCTGGTTCTAAAGGACAGTTCATCACTGAGGAGGTCACCTGTAAGAGCCTGGTTCTGAAGGACAGTTCATCACTGAGGAGGTCACCTGTAAGAGCCTGGTTCTAAAGGACAGTTCATCACTGAGGAGGTCACCTGTAAGAGCCTGGTTCTAAAGGACAGTTCTCTCACTGAGGAGGTCACCTGTAAGAGCCTGGTTCTAAAGGACAGTTCTCTCACTGAGGAGGTCACCTGTAAGAGCCTGGTTCTAAAGGAGAGTTCTCTCACTGAGGAGGTCACCTGTAAGAGCCTGGTTCTAAAGGACAGTTCTCTCACTGAGGAGGTCACCTGTAAGAGCCTGGTTCTAAAGGAGAGTTCTCTCACTGAGGAGGTCACCTGTAAGAGCCTGGTTCTAAAGGACAGTTCATCACTGAGGAGGTCACCTGTAAGAGCCTGGTTCTAAAGGACAGTTCTCTCACTGAGGAGGTCACCTGTAAGAGCCTGGTTCTAAAGGACAGTTCTCTCACTGAGGAGGTCACCTGTAAGAGCCTGGTTCTAAAGGACAGTTCATCACTGAGGAGGTCACCTGTAAGAGCCTGGTTCTAAAGGACAGTTCTCTCACTGAGGAGGTCACCTGTAAGAGCCTGGTTCTAAAGGACAGTTCATCACTGAGGAGGTCACCTGTAAGAGCCTGGTTCTAAAGGAGAGTTCTCTCACTGAGGAGGTCACCTGTAAGAGCCTGGTTCTAAAGGACAGTTCATCACTGAGGAGGTCACCTGTAAGAGCCTGGTTCTAAAGGAGAGTTCATCACTGAGGAGGTCACCTGTAAGAGCCTGGTTCTAAAGGACAGTTCACTCACTGAGGAGGTCACCTGTAAGAGCCTGGTTCTAAAGGACAGTTCATCACTGAGGAGGTCACCTGTAAGAGCCTGGTTCTAAAGGACAGTTCTCTCACTGAGGAGGTCACCTGTAAGAGCCTGGTTCTAAAGGACAGTTCACTCACTGAGGAGGTCACCTGTAAGAGCCTGGTTCTAAAGGACAGTTCATCACTGAGGAGGTCACCTGTAAGAGCCTGGTTCTAAAGGACAGTTCATCACTGAGGAGGTCACCTGTAAGAGCCTGGTTCTAAAGGAGAGTTCACTCACTGAGGAGGTCACCTGTAAGAGCCTGGTTCTAAAGGACAGTTCACTCACTGAGGAGGTCACCTGTAAGAGCCTGGTTCTAAAGGACAGTTCATCACTGAGGAGGTCACCTGTAAGAGCCTGGTTCTAAAGGACAGTTCATCACTGAGGAGGTCACCTGTAAGAGCCTGGTTCTAAAGGACAGTTCATCACTGAGGAGGTCACCTGTAAGAGCCTGGTTCTAAAGGACAGTTCTCTCACTGAGGAGGTCACCTGTAAGAGCCTGGTTCTAAAGGACAGTTCATCACTGAGGAGGTCACCTGTAAGAGCCTGGTTCTAAAGGAGAGTTCTCTCACTGAGGAGGTCACCTGTAAGAGCCTGGTTCTAAAGGACAGTTCATCACTGAGGAGGTCACCTGTAAGAGCCTGGTTCTAAAGGACAGTTCATCACTGAGGAGGTCACCTGTAAGAGCCTGGTTCTAAAGGACAGTTCACTCACTGAGGAGGTCACCTGTAAGAGCCTGGTTCTAAAGGACAGTTCATCACTGAGGAGGTCACCTGTAAGAGCCTGGTTCTAAAGGACAGTTCATCACTGAGGAGGTCACCTGTAAGAGCCTGGTTCTAAAGGAGAGTTCTCTCACTGAGGAGGTCACCTGTAAGAGCCTGGTTCTAAAGGACAGTTCATCACTGAGGAGGTCACCTGTAAGAGCCTGGTTCTAAAGGACAGTTCTCTCACTGAGGAGGTCACCTGTAAGAGCCTGGTTCTAAAGGACAGTTCTCTCACTGAGGAGGTCACCTGTAAGAGCCTGGTTCTAAAGGACAGTTCATCACTGAGGAGGTCACCTGTAAGAGCCTGGTTCTAAAGGAGAGTTCTCTCACTGAGGAGGTCACCTGTAAGAGCCTGGTTCTAAAGGACAGTTCTCTCACTGAGGAGGTCACCTGTAAGAGCCTGGTTCTAAAGGACAGTTCATCACTGAGGAGGTCACCTGTAAGAGCCTGGTTCTAAAGGACAGTTCATCACTGAGGAGGTCACCTGTAAGAGCCTGGTTCTAAAGGACAGTTCATCACTGAGGAGGTCACCTGTAAGAGCCTGGTTCTAAAGGACAGTTCACTCACTGAGGAGGTCACCTGTAAGAGCCTGGTTCTAAAGGACAGTTCTCTCACTGAGGAGGTCACCTGTAAGAGCCTGGTTCTAAAGGACAGTTCTCTCACTGAGGAGGTCACCTGTAAGAGCCTGGTTCTAAAGGACAGTTCTCTCACTGAGGAGGTCACCTGTAAGAGCCTGGTTCTAAAGGACAGTTCATCACTGAGGAGGTCACCTGTAAGAGCCTGGTTCTAAAGGACAGTTCTCTCACTGAGGAGGTCTCCTGTAAGAGCCTGGTTCTAAAGGACAGTTCATCACTGAGGAGGTCACCTGTAAGAGCCTGGTTCTAAAGGACAGTTCTCTCACTGAGGAGGTCACCTGTAAGAGCCTGGTTCTAAAGGAGAGTTCATCACTGAGGAGGTCACCTGTAAGAGCCTGGTTCTAAAGGAGAGTTCATCACTGAGGAGGTCACCTGTAAGAGCCTGGTTCTAAAGGACAGTTCTCTCACTGAGGAGGTCACCTGTAAGAGCCTGGTTCTAAAGGACAGTTCTCTCACTGAGGAGGTCACCTGTAAGAGCCTGGTTCTAAAGGACAGTTCATCACTGAGGAGGTCACCTGTAAGAGCCTGGTTCTAAAGGACAGTTCTCTCACTGAGGAGGTCACCTGTAAGAGCCTGGTTCTAAAGGAGAGTTCATCACTGAGGAGGTCACCTGTAAGAGCCTGGTTCTAAAGGACAGTTAATCACTGAGGAGGTCACCTGTAAGAGCCTGGTTCTAAAGGACAGTTCTCTCACTGAGGAGGTCACCTGTAAGAGCCTGGTTCTAAAGGACAGTTCATCACTGAGGAGGTCACCTGTAAGAGCCTGGTTCTAAAGGACAGTTCATCACTGAGGAGGTCACCTGTAAGAGCCTGGTTCTAAAGGACAGTTCTCTCACTGAGGAGGTCACCTGTAAGAGCCTGGTTCTAAAGGACAGTTCTCTCACTGAGGAGGTCTCCTGTAAGAGCCTGGTTCTAAAGGACAGTTCATCACTGAGGAGGTCACCTGTAAGAGCCTGGTTCTAAAGGACAGTTCATCACTGAGGAGGTCACCTGTAAGAGCCTGGTTCTAAAGGACAGTTCATCACTGAGGAGGTCACCTGTAAGAGCCTGGTTCTAAAGGACAGTTCATCACTGAGGAGGTCACCTGTAAGAGCCTGGTTCTAAAGGAGAGTTCTCTCACTGAGGAGGTCACCTGTAAGAGCCTGGTTCTAAAGGACAGTTCATCACTGAGGAGGTCACCTGTAAGAGCCTGGTTCTAAAGGACAGTTCATCACTGAGGAGGTCACCTGTAAGAGCCTGGTTCTAAAGGAGAGTTCTCTCACTGAGGAGGTCACCTGTAAGAGCCTGGTTCTAAAGGACAGTTCTCTCACTGAGGAGGTCACCTGTAAGAGCCTGGTTCTAAAGGAGAGTTCATCACTGAGGAGGTCACCTGTAAGAGCCTGGTTCTAAAGTAAACATGTCTCACCTGTCGGGACGTTTTCAAACATGGCTGCCGTCCGCTGTCAACGTCACAAAACCTAAGAAAACAAACAAATAATAAAGATCCGAGTTCAGACCAAAAACCACACGTCTCTGAGGAGATTCAACAGCTACAAGACATAGTGTTTCAAAATGAAAAAAAAAATCTACACAAAAGCTTTCCCTGAGTTACATTATGGACAATGGTAGTGTCTCTGTGCAGGGCTGAGGCTCAGCCTCAAAGCATCACACTAAACTTGTGCACCTCCACTGTGAACATTCCACACTGTAAAACGTGATCTTTTTTCTAGATCCGCCCCCACCGTTGGTCACAGAGACGTCCCCCAAACCAACAGGTTTGAAGTCTCCATGAGGTCTCTGTGAGGTGTCCTCGGTCTCCGACAGGTCTCAGAGACCATGCAGAGACTATTCTGAAATCCAGCCTGTTCGTTTTCACGGAGACTGTAAAGCCCAGTATCACAGGAGTCTCCTCATCGCTGCACCGAACATGAAGCCATGAAACAAAACAGTAAACGAGACCATTAAGTAAACACGGGGGCGTCTCAGAGACATCTCTGTGACCAGCGGCGACTCTAGTCTCCAGCTAGTCTCTAGGCCCTTTGTATTGTGGAAATGTCTTGGTAACTCTCTCAGTGAAGTTTTTAAAGGGGGGTATTCTGCAAAATGGACTTTTTAAAGCTTTACATCATGTTATTCTGTCGTTCCCTCATTAAAAACATGGCTGAAGTGTTGCCTTGGCACATTCACATATTTCTGAGTAATCTGTAAAAACTCTGATGGCGGCCATTTTAGGGATAGGTTTGCCTGAGTCCTCCTAGGAACGCCCCCACCTCCTGGAGACGCCTCCGAGCTTTGGTCACCAGCCGAGTGACCAACCACTGCTCCTCAGCAGAACCCCCTCCCCACTGATGCCATAGACAGTGTGTGGAGGGGGGCGTGTCTAAAGGCTCAGAGGTTCTTAAAGAGACAGAGGCCTATTTCAAGACATTCACTACAGCCATTTTGAGAGAGACATTTTATACAAGGCAGTTATTCTAATTTACTGCATTTACAGACCAACAGAAGGTTTGTCATCATTGTAGTGTGATATAGACTGGTGCTATGGGACTGAAAACAGCAGAACACCCCCTCTTTAAGACAAATAAACACTCAAATAAACACTCACATGACACAACATTTATGTTTCTCTCCTGACAAAGTCATTTGTAACTTACTTACAGCTCTGATCAGATAAACAGACTGACCCTCTCTCTGCTCTGGGTAAACGGGTTTTTACTGACGCACTTTCAAAGTCTCAGAGTAACAGATTTTGGAGAGTTTAAAAATCTGACTTTAAGATTGAGAAACACAGAACTCACAGCATAAATAATGTGTTTATCCCCGGACGGGACGTGAGGTTCATTTAGACCTGGGGGGTCAAAGCTCCCACAGGGGGTCACGGGCAATAAAGTAAACAGGAAAATACTACCGAATGTCATTCCAGTAAACAAATAATAATCAGCTTTACAAGCCTGTGTCACAAGCTCCTCAAAGTGCTACATAGTCATTATTCATTCACGCCACACTTGTAGGTTGTAAGCTGTTATTGAAGCCACAGCCGCCCTGAGGCAGACTGTCCATTTACCACGAGGCTATAATGTGTTGTTCATATCCTGAGCTCTTGTCATATCAGTGCCCTCTGCTGGACACATCTGAAAATCATTTCTTTTTGAAACAAATATAAGCTGCCCCCTAGTGGCTAGAAGGAGCATTCTGGTTATTCTTTAAAAATGCATAACTCCGCACAGGAATGGGTTAGACTTACTTTGTTTTTTTACATACTCGGGAATTTATGCAAAACAACATTTTCTGGGAACTCGAACATTAAAGAAAACAACAACAACAAACTTTTACATCTGAGGAGGGGGTGGGTATAGACTATAGAGGAACAAGTTTTGTTTTTTTATAAAACAAGTTGTTTAATAGAGCTCCACAGTCCCGCCTCCTCTCCACAGTCCCGCCTCCTCTCCACAGTCCCGCCTCCTCTCCACAGTCCCGCCTCCTCTCCGGTCCGGAAGTAAAACTCCCCTTGCTTTGAGACCTTTGCCTTTTCTTCAACATGTCGTCTTCTTTTTGGATTGAAATGAAACACTTTATGGTCATGAATCGCTACAGAGCTAATTAGCTTTTGCGGTGACGTTAAACTCTTAATATTTGAATTTTTGGAAAATCGACGGTCGTGTAGACGGGGATTTTTTGCTTCCGGAGCAACAAGACTGCAAGGGGCGGGACTGCGGAGCTCTATAGAGATACCTTCCGATACCGATACTGGGGATTAGAGTATCGGCCGATATCCGATTGAACATTTCTCTTTCAGGGGCAACACTGCGGAACTCTCTCCCGACTGGACTAAAACTGAAGACTCATATTAACACCTTCAGCAGAGCCTCTTACTGTAACCTGTAAACACGGCATCTGGTTCAATGTTTTTACTATGTCGATAATAAAAAGTACCAAAAAGACACAAACATCACCAACCAGAAAATATTAAAGCCACACCTACAATAATTAAGTTACAGCGGCCGAGAAATGTCTCTTTAACCCCTCAACTCCCACCTGAACCGAGCACATTTTCTCCAGCTTTACCCCAATCCAAAAGCTTCTGGAAAAAAGGTGTGAAAATAGCGACAAAACTGAGACGAAAACAAGGATGAAAATGTGAAAATAGTGAGAAAAAATTGACAAAAAATGGACAAAAAATTGACGAAAACGTGACTAAAAACGGATAAAAAAATGACAAAAATGGACAAAATTTTGACTAAAAATGGACAAAAAAGTGATAAGAATTTGAAAAAAAAATCGAAAAATGACAAAAAATAGAAAACATTTACGAAAGTGACAAAAAAATCACGAAACATTTGACAAAAATGAGAAAAAGTGGACAAAAAAGTGACAAAAAAAAACGGGCAAGAAAAAATTGAAAAATTTGACAATAAAGTGACAAAAAAATTGACAAAAAAGTCACAAAAATTGACAAAAAATGCAAATAATTTGACGAAAAAGTGGCAAAAATGAACCAAAAAAATAAAAAAATAAAAAAAAATTACGAAACAGTGACAAAAAATGGACAAAAAAGTGATACGAATTTGAAAAAAAAATCTGAATAATTTGACAAAAAAGTGACAAAAAAAATGGACAAAAAATATCAAACAATTTGACGAAAAAGTGACAAAAAAGTCACAAAAAATTTGACAAAAATGAGACGACTGCCCAACAAAAAAAGTGATGAAAAAAAATCTGATGTGAGGAAAAAGATCAATTTAGTTTTGTAGGTCTTAGCTTTCAAATGAGGTGTTACACTGGCCAACAGGATTTGGGTAAAGCTGAACTGGAGAAAATGCTCTCGGTTCAGGCGGGAGTTAAGAGGTTAAGATCAAAGTTTGTTCAAAAATAACAACAACAATACCTGACCCAACAGCCGCGCTTTTCGGACTCTCGGACTCTCGGACTCTGACCTCCGCTCTTATCTCCTTTATTTACAAAGACTCCAAACTGGGACTCGCGTCATCAGCTCAAAACAGGAGAGGAATCTGACCCGCAACCGCCCCGTCCCCGCTGTTCCCACGACCTCCCGCTCTCACCTGTGCGTCACCTGTGCGTCAACCAGGAAGCGAAACTGCACGGCAACAGGGCGGAACGCGACGAAAAATCACTTCTGCGACACTTTAACGCGCGCGATCTGACTGAAATAACACTCCCTTAAATTATTTACCCACATATGTCATCGGGAAGGGTAAAATCAGGGAGAAATGTGGAAACACGAAACGCAACAGGTGCATTTTCACCGAGAAACGCCAGAATAACGGCGATAAATCTCTTCACATCGCGAGTACGTTGTTAAAAGCACTTGTGCGCAGACATGAGGCGTCTGTGTGTGATGTGTGAGAGTTTCTGTGATGTTTATTAGTGAAAAACGCAGTAAATCCAACTTTCGCGCACCCACAGCCACACAGCTGCAGCTAACTCCCAGACTCCCGATGCTAACCGTCAGCAGGGACAAACCGCGGGAATAAAGTGGCGGAAACTGTGTTTTTGGAGGATAAATGGTGGAGTAAATGTTGTGTGGGGCGTGTGAGGCCGCGGAGAGGGGATACGGAGGGTTAAAGGAGGATAAAAGTGGAGGAAAGTGGAGGAAAACTCACATGAAGCGCAGAGGAGTGGGATCGGTCCGTGTCGCTTTAATGCTGCGTTCACGGACTGTGGGAAATCAGATAGGTGCGTAAGATTGGACGAACAACAACAAATACGTAAAACTGTAGTTGGAATTATGATTCAAATACGTTTTTTTTCTTTTATAAGGAAAGCATTACGACACGTTTGCCGGTTTTTAACCTCTAAACCCCCACCTGAACCGAGCGCATTTTCTCCAGTTTGGCTTTACCCAAATCTAAAAGCTTGAATTAAAAAAAGTAGCGAAATAGCGACGAAAACGAGGATGAAAACGCAACGCAAATGCAACAAAAACGCAACTTAAATGTGACAAAAACGCAACTAAAATGTGAAAAAAACGCAACTAAAATGCGACAAAAACGCAACTAAAATGTCACAAAAACGCAACTAAAATGTGACAAAAACGCAACTAAAATGCGACAAAAACGCAACTAAAATGCGACAAAAACGCAACTAAAATGTGATGAAAACGCAACTAAAATGTCACAAAAACGCAACTAAAATGTGATGAAAACGCAACTAAAATGTGATGAAAACGCAACTAAAATGTCACAAAAACGCAACTAAAATGTCACAAAAACGCAACTAAAACTTGACAAAAACGCAACTAAAACTTGACAAAAACGCAACTAAAATGTGACAAAAACGCAACTAAAACTTGACAAAAACGCAACTAAAATGTCACAAAAACGCAACTAAAATGTGACAAAAACGCAACTAAAACTTGACAAAAACGCAACTAAAATGTCACAAAAACACAACTAAAACGTGACAAAAACGTGACAAAAACGCAACTAAAACGTGACAAAAACGTGACAAAAACACAATGAAGAAATGGGACGAAAATGTAACAAAAACAGACAAATGAACATTAGAAAAAGAGCAAAAAGAGACAAAAACACGACAAAAACATTTCCAAAAACGCAATAATGTGACAACAAAGTTAATCACTTTTGTGAGTCTTCACTACTTTCTCCAGTCGAGAAGCTTTTAGATTTGGGTAAAGCCGAACTGGAGAAAATGCGCTTGTGTCCGAGGTTAAAAATAATGTAGATTTTTATTCATTTTACAAAGGTTTAATGTTCAGTTTGGGCAATAATTAATCTATATAAAATATACAAAATGTATATAACGTTATTTAGTTAAGCTCTAACTCCACCTTAACCGAGTGAATCTTCTCCAGTTCAGCTTTACCCAAATCTAAAGCTTCTCGACTGGAGCCTATAGGCCAGTGTAACAGTGTAATATTTTTTATCTTAACGGATCTTTTTCCTTGTTGCCAATTTTTTGTTTTTAGATGCTTGTTTTTCTATAATTTTTAGATTTGGGTAAAGCCAAACTGGAGAAAATGTGCTCAGTTCAGGTGGGAGTGAAGGGGTTATAAACGTTACAAAGACATAAACTCTAAATTATAACTTATTGTTATTTTAAACCATGTGTTGTGTTATTTTCTCTTTCTTTATCATTGAATAAAAGTTCAGTTCAAAATGAAACTGTTTTTTAATGATTATTTTTAAGCGATGTGTCACGTTTATTTCTCCTTTACTTCCGTGCCCTGAAGCGGCCGCCGCGTCACGTGACCTGTCAGATCCAAAATGGCGTCTGACTGGAGCCGCTGGTTCCGCTCGTGTTTATGGAGTTTATTCTTTTATTTCGTTTATTCTCACGTGAAGCTGGTCCTGTCGGAGGAGGCGGAGAACTGCGAGTCTCTGCGGCTCGGACAATATCCTTATACCGCGTTTGACCCTTTGTTTTGGAACAATTTAGCGCGAATCCGAGGCTAACGGCTGCTAGCTAGCGTCGGTTTCTCCCAGCGCGAACGTAAACAAAGCAAACACAGCGGGTTAAAGGCTTCGTGTGTCTCAGTTTGATTGTTTCTGGGTCTGTTTTCTTTATTTATCTTTTTATTTGTTTTGTTTTTTCACTGTTCACCCGTCTCCGTCCAGATTAACACAGCATTTCTAAACACAAAGCTATGACACAGAGATGCTACAACATTATGTGTTTTCTTCATTTTCATTTGTCAGTTTGAGCCAGTGTTCACTTTGACAACACATTTTGATTTAGGCTTTTGACAGAAATATAATTTGGTGCTGTTATTTTTTATTTAACCCTAGAACTCTGTCGCTCAAATCCATAACACTGTCACTAACGCCTGAGATGATCCACCCCATCAAAAGAAACATGACAAACACGACACATGTGAGTCTTTGATATGAAACTGTGTCATGTCTAATAACATGAAAGAAAAGCCTCATGAGACGACCAGAGAAACTGATAATGAAGATGTAAAGTTTCCTGGATGTGTGAGATTCTCTGGTGAAGCTCAGTGTCCTTCAGGAGAGAGAAACTAAATATAAATAACTCTGTGTTCCTCAGAGACACCGAACTCTGAGACCGGAGCAAATAAATAAATACACTAACCCTCCCCGACCTTCATCACTATGGAAACATGAGCCTGTAGGACAGGGGTGGGCAAGTTTTCTTGGTGGAGGGGCCGATTTCCTTAATTGTAAATAGACCGAGGGCCGAAGCCGCTGATTATTAACCCAAAGTAAAGCACAACACTGCAAAAATGACCATCTTAAATGAGATAAATGTCTTAAAATTGCTTGAATTAAAGTTCTTCTAAGTTGAATTTGAGTCGATTTGAACTAATCCAAGATACAAAAGCTAAAGCGCCAATGGAACGAGAATAAAACCCATTTGAAATCAGACAAAATTATCTGAATTAAGAGACTAACGACTACTAAGGTTTTATCTCGTCTAAGACCAGACCAAATCTACTGAAACCTTAGAATTAATCTCTTAATTCAAGTAGATTTAAGTCATTTCTTCCTTAAAACGATTATTCTTTTCCCAGTGCACTTCCTTCAAACACCAGTGTTGTACATGATATATGACCTCATATGGTGCATTGACAGTATTTCTACCTTTTTTTCTTCCATTTAACTCTAATAATGTTAAAAATACTCTCTGACTAGTGTAATAATGTTTCTCAAAATCATCGTGAGGGCCAGAGGTTCTGTGCTGAAGGGCCGGATTTGGCCCCCGGGCCTGACGTTGCCGACCCCTGCAGTAGGAGAAACACCCAGGCCATCAGAGATGTCCAAGACGGAGACCCAGGACACTCAGATAAACTCAGGAACATCACACACATGGAGCTGCTCGGGGGAAAAACACCCAAATCACATTGCACCAGCCCCTATAGCGCCTCCTGCAGGTGGTGGGTCCACAGAGGGACGGCCTCATGGTTCTGAGCGGGCCTGTTGGTCTCTCTCTCCTATAGGACCTGTTTGTCCTGGGAGACCCTACAGGGGCACGAGCTCCAGGATCGTCCAGGTGCTCAAACCCTGGTTCAGGCGGCGGCTCCAGGAGGGTCAAGCACTAAGTAATGGATCATTTCAGCCGCCGCCTGCACGACTAAACCAAACGTCTTCAGCCTGACCTCTGATTCTCTGGCCGGTGCTGGTCAGTTTGTTCTTGTGTTGCTATATTTTCCTTAACGGCCTGTACGTATTTGTGCAACGACCCAAAGATCGACGAAGCCACTCAGGAGCCGGAGAACTGCCGGGACATGACGGCCTGGGGTCAGTCCCACCTCCTTACACCTCCTTACACCTCACTCTAAAGCAGTACTTTCAAAACGAGTCGATATTTACTGGGAGATTATGACACTGCTCAACAGTTTTTCCCTGTCGACTGTCACTAAAAAAACAAAAGTCTGATCTAAAACATTCAGCTGCAGTTTTGGCTGGATTTAAACTCCGCTTTTTCCTCTAAACTTTCTTGTTGTGTCCCGTTTGTTTCCGAATAACAAAGCTTCCCCTCAGTCCTCGTTGTTTGGAATGTGTAGAAATGAATTATGCAGAGATTTTGTTTGTTTGTTTGTTTGTTTGTGGCATTAAAATGTCAGTGAAAAGCATTCGATTTGACTTCCTTCCGAGGGCAGGGTGCCGTTATTTATTTCCTGATCCCAGTACTTTAACGATACTTGGTTTCCGATACCTGAGCGATACTCTTACCGATACGACCTGTGCTCTTCTCTCCCAGTGGAGTGTCTCCCGGCCCCCAACATCACGTGTCGTCTCTCCAACGGCACCGAGTTCAGATTCAGCGGAGACGAGGTCGGATTCAACAAAACCATCCCCTGTCGGAACGTGTGAGTGTCTTTACTGTTGACCTTTGACCTTCACTTTCCTGTATGTATGTTTCCTGTACACATGTATGTTTCCTGTGTATGTTTCCTGTGTATGTTTCCTGTACACATGTATGTTTCCTGTGTATGTTTCCTGTGCACATGTATGTTTCCTGTGTATGTTTCCTGTACACATGTATGTTTCCTGTGCACCAGTGTTAATTTCGTCGACTAAAATATTTAGTCTTAATTTTAGTCAAAGTGATATTTTTGACGACTAAAGTTGGACTAAAACTAAATTAAAAGTTTCTCATGAGACTAAAACTGTGACTAAAATGTCCAGATATTTTAGTCGACTAAAATAAGACTAAATAAAAATGAAAAGGAGAGACTAAAATCATCCAAACTTCTATTGACCGTCTGAAAGAGCCTCAGATCATTTAAATCCTCTGCCAAATGAACAGGTTTGTGCTTTATTCATGTGGAAGGAGCTCCATGAAGTCGAGAACCTTGATTAAATATTATTATAATGAATATTATAAATGCAAAGTCGACTAAATTCGTCTTCATTTTAGTCGACTAAATTGACATGCAATTTTAGTCGACTAAAACTAGACTAAAATTGAAATGTTTTTTTTGACTAAATCTTGACGAAAATTACATTACATTTTAGTCAAAAGACTAAGACTAAAACTAAAATAAAATATGTTGTCAAAATTAACACTGCTGTGCACATGTATGTTTCCTGTGTATGTTCCCTGTACACATGTATGTTTCCTGTGTATGTTCCCTGTACACATGTATGTTTCCTGTGTATGTTTCCTGTGCACATGTATGTTTCCTGTGTATGTTTCCTGTGCACATGTATGTTTCCTGTGTATGTTTCCTGTATACATGTATGTTTCCTGTGCACATGTATGTTTCCTGTGTATGTTTCCTGTGCACATGTATGTTTCCTGTGTATGTTTCCTGTGTATGTTCCCTGTATACATGTATGTTTCCTGTGTGCAGGAGCGGGTACTCCTACAAAGTGGCCGTGGCGCTCTCCCTGTTCCTGGGCTGGCTCGGGGCCGACCGCTTCTACCTGGGATATCCCGCCCTGGGTGATTATCATTCACCCGCCTGATGTGTGGTCCATTACGGAGCTTTGCTAACCTCTTAACCTCCACCTGAACCGAGCACATTTGCTCCAGTTTGGCTTTGCCCAAATCTAAAAGCTTCTGGGAGAAAGTGACATAACCGGGCCGTAAAAGCAACAATTACAGAATGGAAAAGCGTCAAACAATACGACTAAAGAGTATCAAAAACATGATGAAAACACGTCAAAAAAGTGATGAAAAAGCAACAATAAACGACAAACACAACAAGAAAATATAGTTTCGTAGGTCTTAGCTTTCAAATGAGGGGCGTTTAGGCTGTCAGTGCTCGGCTATCACCAAACTAAATATCACTTGTGATATTTAGCCTGGGGGCAGTTCCTGTTCTGTAGGAGAGCTGTGGTTCACCATCGTTAGGGCTGTGGGCGATACGGCCAAAACATAACATCTCAATATTTTTATTCAGTTTGGACGATTACGATTTTAACCCCTTAACTCCCGCCTGAACCAAGCACATTTTCTCCAGTTCGGCTTTACCCCAATCTAAAAGTTTCTGGAAAAAAGCTGTGAAAAAACAAAACTGACACGAAAACAATGGTGGAAATGTGACAAAAAAGCGAGAAAACATTAACAAATAGTGACGAAAAATTGATGAAAAAATGACAAAAAATTGATAAAATGTGACCAAAAAAATGACAGAAATGTGAAAAATGTGAAAATCTGCCCATTGTGTCCTGTTATTTATCAAATTCCTTCTCCCTTTTCCGTGTTTATTCTCTGACCGAGGTCACACTGTAATCCAAATATGGTCATTTCCTCTGTGGGAGGCGGCAGCGGCTAAAGACGGGAGGAGTAAACACAGGAGCGTGTGCAGACAGAGAATAAACTGTAACATCTGACCTTTAGTTGCTCCGTAACACTCACACTCTGATCTGATTCCTGATGGATTTATTGAGCTTGAACCCATGTTGTCTCTTTGTTACTAACATGTCACACAGTAAAAGCACACTTTAAGCCTCTGCTTTGTTTCCAGGTCTGCTGAAGTTCTGCACCGTGGGCTTCTGTGGCATCGGGACGCTCATCGACTTCGTGCTCATCGCCATGCAGGTCAGTCTGGCTCCAGCACGTTCTGCCGCCGGGGGAACACGGGGTCAGAGCGTCCCGCACAGTGAACCTGTTGCTATGGTTACAGATCGTGGGTCCGGCCGACGGCTCGCTCTACATCGTGGATTATTACGGCGCTCGCCTGACGCGTCTGTCCATCACCAACGAGACGTACAGGAAGCCTCACCTGTCCCTGTGACTCCGCCCGCCCGGTGACTCCGCCCACCCGGTGACTCCGCCCACCCGGTGAGTGTGTCATCAGCGCGAGTCACAGTTAATGCTTTTACTTCTTAACCCCCGCCTTAACCAAGTGCAGCTTTACCCAAACCCGCATTTTTGGTCACATTTTTTAAATTTTTTTGTTTCATTTTTTTAGTTTTTTTGTTGATTTTTTGTGGGTTTTTTTTTATTTTTGTCCTTTTTTGTTGAATTTTTGTCCTTTTTTTGGTCTAATTTTTTGTCTTTTTTTTTGTTTCATTTTTTTAGTTTTTGATTTTTTGTAGTTTTTTTTTTTTTTTTTTGTCCTTTTTTGTCTCATTTTTGTCTTTTTTTTGTAGAATTTTTGTCATTTTTTGTTGAAATTTTTTCTTTTTTTTGTTTAATTTTTGTCATTTTTTGTCATTTTTTGTTGAAGTTTTGTCTTTTTTTGTTTAGTTTTTGTCTTTTTTTTGTTTTTGTTTTTTTGAATTTTTGTCTTTTTTGTCATTTTTGTTGTTGAATTTTTGTAGTTTTTTTGTTTAATTTTTGTCATTTTTTGTTTAATTTTTGTCATTTTTTTTTTTAATTTTTGTCATTTTTTTTGTCATTTTTTTTGGTCATTTTTTTTTGTCATTTTTTGTCACATTTTAGACATTTTTTTGTAATTATTATTTTTTCTCACATCTTTCAATTTTTTTTCACTTTTTCGTCTCTCTGCTCTGTTCAGGCAGGGGTTAAGAGGTTCATGAACAAACTCTACCTTTTTTAAAAACCACAAAGCAAAAGAATCCGTCCATATTTACTTTCTTCAGATTTGCAAACGCTCAGACAGACGAATGAGGGACAAGAAAACCCGACACAAGGGAAAGAATAACTGTGGACAGACTCAGAGTTTTGCATTTTAAACCATCTCATGCAGTAATAGTAATATTTAACACATGTGACTTATGTTTGTGGTTCTGGTGGTTTTAACTTTGCTTCTTTCTTGTTTTGCAGATGTTTGCTTTAAAGTCGTCTGTATTAAAGTGATGTTTCTCTGTAAAATAAGCCTTTGCACATGTATTTATTTTCTCTTTTGTAAATAAAGTGGTTTCTGTTTGAATCTCTCGTCTTGTCTGAAAGTGCATAAATAAATGTGATTATTTAAACCTTTCCTGCTTTAACCTTTAACCTTTAACCTCTGTCTTGGGGAGAACTCCCTAAATACTGGTTTAAATAATGGAGGAAAGACATGTACATTTCCCTTCATCTCTTTTCTTAGTTGTTTTGTGGAAACTGAACTTAGAGG
Organism: Gobius niger; assembly: GCF_951799975.1. Taxonomy (NCBI): domain Eukaryota; kingdom Metazoa; phylum Chordata; class Actinopteri; order Gobiiformes; family Gobiidae; genus Gobius; species Gobius niger. The sequence continues at coordinate 38,439,408 of NC_136857.1, forward strand.
CGCTGCAGGTGAATCTTCTGCGTCAGTGTGAAACTTCTGGATCTGTCAGGAAAGTGAAAAAGGTTTGTGAGTGCAGTTGTGTCTGTGGAGGAAAACTAAATATGGAGCGTTTATTTGAAGGAGCTGAAGTGAGAATCGTTCTTCACTCCTGAGGCGTCGCTGATCAATGACGTTTCTCACGGATTCTCAGGTAAATCTCTCGTGATAAAACAGTAAAACTTTGTTCCTTTGAGTAATGACTTGAACAGATGTCGTGAATCGAGTCCCAAACATCTCAGGAGTGAAATGATGGTGAAAGAGCTGAATGAGACGTTTAAACTCAGATCTTCATGTTTTGTGTCGGAGCGACTGAAGTGAAGCAGTGAATATGAAACATGTTCCTGTGAAGAGCTCGAACCTGAAACCTGAAAAAAATCACCTTTTCCTTCAGGCTTAAATCAAATGTTCTTGTATCTTCTACACATATATTATATAATATATTATATATTCCGGCCAATCAAAATCCTGCTCCTAAAGAGGTTCCAGGGTTTCTGCTCTGCATTAAAGTCATTCAATTACTTGAGCTAAAATCAAGGCCTGAAATGCCTTTAAAAAGCAGTGAGTGAGAGGGCGAGTGAGAGGGCGAGTGAGAGGGCGAGTGAGAGGGCGAGTGAGAGGGCGAGTGAGAGGGCGAGTGAGAGGGCGAGTGAGAGGGCGAGTGAGAGGGCGAGTGAGCGCTGCTGTGGGTTAGGTGTCTTAGCCAGTCAGGTGCTCTTTCAGGAACCGTACGCCAAAAAGCTAGGTCTGAAGGCAAAAAAGGAGGTCCGAGGCACAGCCGACTTATAAGTAAAAATCCTTTATTTTCGAGGGACACCAACAGGTTTCGACCACTTAGGTCTTCATCAGGGCAGACAGTGTGAAAACGAATCAAGCACACGTGTTATTAATAGTCACAAGTCACGTGAGGAGTCATGTGTTGCCTGAGATGGACAAATAAAAATTAAAATTAAAAGCACAGCTAGTCTGGAGATACATTACTAGCTTGTGATGTGGAATGCATTAGATACATCTATGGAGAAAACACCACCTGTTGGACACATGGTAGTTTACAGACACATCCAACTCCAACCAGAGAGCTCAAAAACATAGACGAGTCAAACATGGAACATGTAAAGTTGGTGATAGCTCTGTTACCAAACATATCCTTGACATCGCACACACTTTTATATTGAAGCACATCTCACAGGTACCATCTCGCACCATGTTGAAGCAAATATCAGGTATTATTTTGCACCAAACCTTACATAAAACAAGGTATTGGGCAGCGGACAAAAAATGAAACAAAATCAAAAGATCCCCAGAGGTTGAATGGCTTATTTGCTACAGAAAGAGCGAGAAGTCCATGTCCTCATTGAGCCCTGGGGGGCGGGCAGCTCCCAAGGTGTTTATCCAGAAGGTTTCCCTTTGGGCCAGTCTTTTGATACGGTCTCCTCCCCTGGTGTTGTTAGGGAGGACTTCCAGTACCATGACTCTGAGGTGTTTACAGTTTGAAGTGTTCATGTGCACCGCGATCGGATCATTGGGATTGTTTGTACGTTCAGCATATTTGTGTTCAGAAATCCTATCCCGTAGTCTGCGTTTTGTCAGATATAAAAGCACCCACAGGGACAAACGGTATATTACACGCGTGGTCTTACAGTTAGCAAAGTGCTTGCATTCAAAAGTTTATTGTCCCAACGAGTCTATAAAAGTAGTCGTTCGACTGATGTGCGTACAGTGGTTACAAGGACCTCTGGATGTGTCTGTAAACCACCATGTGTCCAACAGGTGGTGTTTTCTCCATAGATGTATCTAATGCACATCACAAGCTGGTCATGCATCTCCAGACTAGCTGTGCTTTAATGTTTATCTGTTCATCTCAGGAAACACGTGACTTGTGACTATTAATAACACGTGTGCTTGATTCGTTTTCACACTGTCTGCCCTGATGAAGACCTAAGCGCTCGAAACGCGTTGGTGTCCCTCGAAAATAAAGGATTTTTACTTATAAGTGGGTTGTGCCTCGGACCTCCTTTTTTGCCTTTAAAAAGCATTAAAGTGGATTCAAACTGGCCTTGAATCTGAATTCACTGGACAATTATGACATCGCTCAACAAATGTGTCATGTGGAAAACATCACTTTTGGCCGAGTGTGTAATAAGTTTGACTCCTCCCACTCCTGGGGTTTAAAGAGGCTCAATATGAAACCTTATGTAAATGTGGGAATATGGACATGATTTTTTCAATATATGTATAAATGTATATATCTTTGTGCATTTGTGAAGACTTAACATAATCATGAAAGTGTGTCATGTATTAATCACATTTTTTACTATATAAAAGCGTCGGCCTCTTTCTGCATCTGTGGCTTTAAATCTAACATTGTACCTTTAAAAAGCTTCTGCCTGTTTAACCCCTGGCTTCTGCAGTGATTACTCAGGACCTAAAGCAGGGGTCGGCAACGTCAGGCCCGGGGGCCAAATCCGGCCCTCCAGCACAGAACCTCTGGCCCTCAAGATGATTTTGAGAAACATTGTGATACAAATCAGAGAGAACTTTTACATTTTTAAGGTTAAATGGGAGAAATACTGTCAATGCACCAATGAGGTCACATCATGTACAACTCTGGCATTTGTAGAAAGTGCACTGGGAAAATAATAATTTTAAGGAAGAAATGACAGAAACCTACATGAATTAAGAGATTAAATCTACAGTTTGAGTAGATTTGGTCTTAGATCAGATAAAGCATCTTATCACCAATGGAACAAGTCATGATTCTCTTAACAGATTATATTGTATCATTTCAAGTGAAAAACAAATCTTTTTAAAAGTTCATTTGTCTGATTTCAAAGTGGGTTTTATGTTTGTTCCATTGGCATTTGTATCTTTGTCTTAGATGAGTCCAAACAGACTCAAATTCAACATAAAGAACCTTTAATCAAGCAATTTAAAGTCTTTTATCTCATTGACGATGGTCATTTTTCCAGTGTGATGCTTTACTTTGGCCCTCGGTCTTTTTACAATGAAAACAATTGGCCCTCGGTTAAGAAAACCTGCCGACCCCTGACCTAAAGTATCTCCATGGAGACGAGTATGAAGTGTTATGTTTACAGTATCCTCTCACTGACGCCCCCTGCAGGAGATGCACTGAGACACAGACACGGGTCGATAGAGCATTAGCGCCTTTATTTTTTGTCGTGTTGTTGCATAGGAAATGCACATCTTGCTTCCAGTAAATCGAGTGGAAATGGGATTCTCTAATGGAGCCGAGAGGGCGAGAAAAGTCCACAGCCAGGTCACACAAATCACCAAAACAAGAAGGAAAAGTCAAAGAAAACAACCGAGACGGGAGACAGAGGGGCGGCTTCAGACCTGGGACCGAGAGGGCTGTAAAACTGAGCACTGTAGAACCAGAGAAGACACAAGTACCCGAGTACAGCACTGATATGAAACCATGAATCCATATAAATAAACAAATAAACTGTAAGAGAAAACCCTGAACACTCATGTATAACAAACATCTGACACTGCACCATGGATACAGTTGATGAGAAACTTTAATCCATGTAGTTCTGCTTTATCCTGGGCCGAGTCGCGGAGGCGGAGCCTGAGCAGAGACGCCCAGACCTCCCTCTCCCCGAACACTTCCTCTTCCTTTTGTTTGGTCACCAGGCGGCCCAGTTCTGAGCCCTGTGTCCCACCGGGCGGCCCAGCTCCGAGCCCTGTGTCCCACCTTTCAGGCCCAAAAAAAGGTCAACAAAACATCATAACGTTCAACAAACAGTTCTGAGTAAAAACATCACAGATTTCAGATTTTAAACCCGGGGGGAACTTGGACTGTGTTATTTTACCGTAAAAACAGTGAAAGGTTTTTGAATTTGAGAATATCTGAGCTTCATTTCGCAGACTCTCCTCTAAATACTGAATAATATGAATGACGTCACTTTGTTAAAACACTGGGAGGACCTTAGGAAGTGCTCAGAGTATAAATGAACAATTAACCTCTTAACTCCCGCCTGAACCAAGAGGATCTTTCTCCTCACGACATCAGATTTTGTTCCCATCATTTTTTGTTGGGTATTCAACTCATTTTTGTCATTTTTTTGTCATTTTTTCATCAATTTTTCGTCACTTTTTTGTCCATTTCCATCATTGTTTTCGTCTCAGTTTTGTCGCTATTTTCGCAGCTTTTTTCCAGAAGCTTTTGGATTGGGGTAAAGCCAAACTGGAGAAAATGTGCTTGGTTCAGGTGGGAGTTAAGGGGTTAAAGGAGTGTGGGAGACAAAAACTAAACTCCCAAATCCCGCTCACTGTAAAACCTGATCTCAGAGGAACATCTTCAGTAGGTTTGGATTATTTTATTACCAATGGAATTAGAAACACTTTTCTTATATTAAGTGTTTGAGTTTTTTATTTTTTATTTGCTTGTTCCATTGGCTCTCATTTCAAGACAGTCCAAACCTGCTCAAAATCAGCATGAAATGTCTTGATTCCAGTTAAGATTCCAGGGTGTTTCTGGATTTAGTTTGTTGGTTTGTTTCCACTCTGTCCCGTTCTTCACAAAGACGTGTTTCTGGGATCAGGCTGATTTCTTTGAATTACCGCTGGGTGTGATTGACGAGTGTATGAACCAATCAGAGGAAAGTCTGATATGAAGCAGGAAGTGGGTGGATTCACGATGCATCGGCCGAAGAGCGGAGACTAATGTGAACGATCTAAGGAACATCATTAGCAACTGTTCAGATTTTAAACAGAGGAGAAATCAACACAAATGTTTCAATCAAGAGACAAGAATGTGTTCGACGGTAGCAGGACGTAAATCCTTGGAGAAGATGAAGCAGGATCTTCTTCTGTCGGGACGTTGTCTGTGTTTGGACCGACAGGAGGTTCCTCTGACTGAAGGACTGTCTCCATGAGCCTGTAGTTCCGGACTGTCCACCGGGAACAAGGACTGTCCACCGAGAACAAGGACTGTCCTCGGAGAACAAGGACTGTCCACCGAGAACAAGGACTGTCCACCGAGAACAAGGACTGTCCACCGAGAACAAGGACTGTCCACCGAGAACAAGGACTCTCCAACGGGAACAAGGACTCTCCACCGAGAACAAGGACTGTCCACCGGGAACAAGGACTGTCCACCGGGAACAAGGACTGTCCACCGAGAACAAGGACTGTCCACCGAGAACAAGGACTGTCCACCGAGAACAAGGACTGTCCACCGAGAACAAGGACTCTCCAACGGGAACAAGGACTCTCCACCGAGAACAAGGACTGTCCACCGAGAACAAGGACTGTCCACCGAGAACAAGGACTGTCCACCGAGAACAAGGACTGTCCACCGAGAACAAGGACTGTCCACCGAGAACAAGGACTGTCCACCGAGAACAAGGACTGTCCACCGAGAACAAGGACTGTCCACCGAGAACAAGGACTGTCCACCGAGAACAAGGACTCTCCAACGGGAACAAGGACTCTCCACCGAGAACAAGGACTGTCCACCGAGAACAAGAACTGTCCACCGACCTGCAGGAGGCGCCACCTTTTCCCCCTCGGACTGGGAGGAGCTAATCTTCATCTTCACTCTCACTGAACGTCCAACAGAACAACATTATCTTTAAGAACATGAAGTTTTCTGGAAGATCTTTGTCAGAAGCGTTTCCTTCATGAGTTTGTCACATGGATTTGTTGATGGAAACATTATAACAAACAAAAACATGACCCTGTTTAAGAAAAGCCGTTCACTGATTCAACCGACCCCCTCCCTCACAGACAGGACGTCCATGGTGAGTGTGGATCCTCCTCTAAGGTCCATAACATTACATGAGGTGTGCCCCAGGGTTCGGTCTTAGGCCCAGTGTTTTTTAACCTGCTCCTCTCGGTGATGATCTTTGACTCTGAGCTGGCGTTTATTCCACACATTAAGAACATCACAAAGATAGGTTTTTACCATCTAAAGAACATAGCCAGAGTCGCCCCATTCTCTCTCGGGCCAACACGGAGACGCTCATGCATGCTTTTATCACCAGTCGTATCCACTACTGTACTGTACTTGGTCCTTCTTATCTTTCAGAACTGCTTTTACCCTACGAGCTCAGGCTGAGGAGGAGCTCAGACTGCAGAGAACCACAATGTTTTCAAGAGCAGACAGTTTGATTGATTGAATAAACAGGTTTTACAATGACAGGATAATCACATTCACAATGACAGACATGCTGTTCGGTCCCAGGTCTGAGCCGAAGCCCCAAAGACACAAAGACAAAGACAGTGTAGATGGATCTAGTGCGGTGGAACACGGCGTAACAACGCGGCTCAGAAAGGCCGATTAGAGGCACAAGGTTTGGGTCAGTCCCGGCTTTTCTCGCGTCACACTCTTCGTTTTCATGGCAGTTACTTAAAAAAAGGGCAGGAAAAAACCGTCGGGAATGACATGGAGTGTCCGAGCGTGAGTCCGACCGCTCCCGCCGGCGGATAATCTGCCCCGAGGCGGCCACATTAAAGCTCTGGTTAGAGAAGTCATGGACCAGGCCACACGCGTCCCGCCACACAGGACGGACACACGTTTGTTAAATAGCCACAAAATGGACCTTTTCTTTTTTAAACCAGTTTGAAAACGTTGTTCCTCATCAAAACTGGAGCTTTGTTTCTGTTGACTTTGAGTGTTTCTTCATCCACGGCTGAAGACTTCAATCAACAGCACCGTGATGAACGATCAGCACGCCCTTACCTCAAAACGGAGGCTCGTACATTATTTTTAACAGACGTAATTCCCACAGCTGCCAGCGGAGGGGGCTTTTAGCTTTGTTTTTAGCGACTGCGCGACTCTGTGCGACTCTGCGCGACTCTGTGACTCTGTGACTCTGTGACTCTGTGCGGTTCTGTGTCCTGTGTGTGCAGCTGATCCTGTGTGAACGTGTGAAGAGTGGACTTTCTTCACACTCTCCTTGTTCTGAGTCAGATCTGAGGAGTTTAAACTAAAGCGTCGGCTCATCACTAAAGTTTCTCTGAGCGGAGCATCGACACGAGCCGTCCTACAACAACAAACAGAGAATGGAACGTCCCGAGCATCGACCCGGGTCCTGACGGGGCAGCGGCCGGTCTGATCGACCCGGGTCCTGCCGGGGCGGCGGCCGGGCTGGGAGCGGCGCTGGACGTGGATAACGGAGGCTCGCGCCGCTTTGATGTGGAGCGGCTGAAAGGCTGTGTGTTTTCAGCCCGAGAAAACGCTGAGCTCGGCACAATCGCCATCGATCCGCTCGCCGTGAGTGACGCGGCCCCGGGGGCGCGGGGGAGACGGGGGAGACGGGGGAGACAACAGGAGAGGCTCAGGACGATGAGACGCTTTACAGCCGCGGGATTAGAACAACCAACGGAATCCAATCTGAGACTGAACACGGAGACCGTCAGTCAGAGCGGGAGGTCGGCTTCAGTCGGATCGTTAGTGTCTTCATCACCGCCTACACTTTGTTGGGTGGAAAATGCAACATTGAGCTAAAACAGCTCAAACTAAAGTTTGATACGAGAGTAGACGTGGACCTGTCTGGTCTGTGTGTGGCCTCAGTCATGCAAAACGACCAAAGATGTTGTTAGCATTTAGCCTCTCCCAGCATGTTCCTATAGACACACACGACACCTCGTCATAGAAGGAAACAGAATCTTTATGGAACCACAATTCATGTTGACACTAGTCGTAGCTAGCGCTTGCTAGCATTAGCATTAGCGCGCTGCTAACATGTAGCATCATACTAGCATTCTCCGTTATTTATGTATGCTTCCAGGTCATAGCAAACCGGCAAATATGTGAGAAAAACACTCTTAAAAACAACTGAAACTCACAGAGAGTGACTGAACCGACTTATCTCTCAGACTCATGAGCCAAAATGAACTACTGCTATAACACTCATATTTACTAAAGTCGGCACTTCCGGGGTTAGCGTAGCTGCGTTAGCATTTATCTCCGCTAACCCGGATGTGGTGATGTTGGTAAATCTGACTTTTACAGCAGTAAGTTCATGTTCATGTTTGGCTCATGGTTCTGAGAAATAAGTCTGTTCAGTAACTCTCTGTGAGTTTCACAAATATTGATTGTTGTTTTAAAGAGATTTTTGGAGTTTCTCGCACATCTGTGAACCCGGAAGTCGAGCTGTGACGTCACCACTGAACAAACCTATGGCTCCAAAGTGACCGAGCTCTTCCACCAGCACAAAGACCCGACGGGTACGGATCAACTCGTCTAAACTCAGGTCAGACGGTTCTACATAACCTTTAGTGATCAGTGGGTGAGTTACGTTTGTGGACTGGCCCCAGTGCCTCCCCTTCGCTGTGCAGCTGCTTCAATAAAGAGGAAAGTGTCGAGTTTTCACTCCAGTCACAGAAACAGCTCCGTTTGGATCAGAACAACTTCAGAAAAGTTACTTTAATAAAACCCGTGTTAGTTTGAGGATGGTGACGGGCTGTGGTACAGACTGTGGTACAGGTTGTGGTTCAGATTGTGGTACAGGTTGTGATTGTGGTCCAGACTGTGGTACCGGTTGTGGTCCAGACTGTGGTACCGGTTGTGGTCCAGACTGTGGTACCGGTTGTGGTACCGGTTGTGGGAGCCGTGGTCATGGCCGCTCTAACAGAACCTCGCTGTAGAAACCGCAGCAGAAACAAACTTCACCAAAGTTAAAACATCGTTAGAAACATGAGTGGTTTTGAGGCTGGACGCCGGGTGGGCGGGGCGGGCGGGGCGGAGGCGGAGCTTCCCGGTTTGACCAACGTTCGGCTCGTTTCACATTTGGAGGGATTTCGGAAACGCAATGGCTTTAGTTTTTCTCACACGTCGGTTTTTGACTAAAGAGTTTCTGTGACGTCACTAACGGTCATGAGGCTGACGCTGATGATACAGTCGTTAAAGTAAATCCCACCGTAACATCACAGTGGAATATTTACACTTATTTACTTTCCTGATTTTATTTTTACAGTGACTGATTTACAGTAGAATGTTGTAAACACTGGGACGACAGGCTCTTTAAATCACACAGATCACATTTACTCTGGATTCCTTCTAATAAAGTTTTTATCTCATACACAATCAAGGCTAAGTTATATATATGTGTTTATCTAAATATGAATTCAAATGAAACCTCGTTTGAATGGACAAATGAAATAACAGCTCTGTCGTGGTGGGCGGAGCTCCAGACAGCTGATCGACACAGACAGCATCATAAAAGGCGGGAAACAGAAAACATAATCTTTAGGGAAACACAATGTTTTACTCTTTTGAGCCGTTTTCTGGTTCACATAAATAAAGTAAAGTCTAAATCGGGCCCATATGGATGTTTGTTCACAGCAGACTGTTCAGTAGAAGCGAAAAAACGGCAGTCGTAGCTAGTGCTAGCATTAGCACGAGGCTAATATGTACCATCATGTTTATGGGCTGTTGATCCACTTTGCTCCTCCCCATGTCTTTGTATCTTTATTTAGTAGAAACTATATTCATAATTCAGCATTTGTTAAAGTCGTTTCCCCCCTTAACTGTTTTCAAACAGGACCATATCATTTTATGTGTGTTTTTATTCTTGTTTTCTGTAAAGCGTCTTTGAGTGTCTTGAAAAGCGCTATACAAATAAAATGTATTATTATTATTATTATATATGGGAGATTCCAGAGTCTGTATCGTGTGTTCAGTGGTGACGTCACAGCTCGACTTCCTGGTTCACAGATGTGCGAGAAACTCCAAAAAAACTCTTTAATACAACAATCAATATCTGTGAAACTCCACAGAGAGTTACTGAACAGACTTATTTATCAGAACCATGAGCCAAACATGAACCTGCTGCTGTAAAAGTAAGATTCACCAAAATCACTACTAGCGGAGATAAATGCTAACGCAGCTACGCTAACCCCGGAAGTACCGACTTTAGTAAGTATTACTTTTATAGATGTAGGTTCATTTTGGCTCATGAGTCTGAGAAAGAAGTCGGTTCAGTCACTCTCTCTGAGTTTCACAAATATTGATGGTTGTTTTTAAGAGTTTTTAGTGTTTTTTCTGCTCGGACCCGGAAGTGGAGCTGTGACATCACAGATGTGCGAGAAACTCCTTTTAACTCTTTAAAACCACAATCAATATTTGTGAAACTCCACAGAGAGTTACTGAACAGACTTATTTATCAGAACCATGAGCCAAACATGAACCTACTGCTGTAAAAGTCAGATTTACCAACATCGGTACTTCCTGGTTAGCGGAGATAAATGCTAACGGGGCTACGCTAACCCCGGAAGTAGTGACTTTAGTAAATATTAGTTTTTTGGCAGTAGGTGCGGCATTTTTGGCTCATGAGTCTGAGAGATTAGTAGGTTCAGTAACTCTCTGTGAGTTTCAGAAATACTGATGTTTGTTTTTAAGAGTTTTTAGTGTTTTTTCCTCACATATTTGCCGCTCTGCTCGGACCCGGAAGTGGAGCTGTGACGTCACACTTAACAAACGTAGGGTCTGTTAGTGCAGGGGTTCTTGGGGGTCCCGAGACAGATTTTGTGGGGTCGACAGAGTATATAGATAAAAATATATATAATTATTATGGTATTGTAGCATACATGCTATTTTGCCAGGGTGCTAATATTTGTTCTAAATTTGATTAATTTTATTTCAGCCATTGTTTTTCTTTGTTTTTTAAGAATTATATAGGGTAATGTCCCTGTTTTTCCCATGGGCTGACCTGGGTGGGGGTCACGATCCTAATGAACTGTTATAATGGGGGTCACGGCTCCAAAAGGTTGAGAACCACTGTGTTAGTGTAAAGTTTATGAAGACCGTTTTGACCCCAAACCTGAACTTTGTGCCTCCAGTGTCTCGTCCTCTGTGTGATTTGAAGCTCGTATCATAAAGAACAAAGTCTAAACCTGTTTGTGAAGCCGTAGTTTGGTCGTAGAGAAACGTCGAGCCTCCCGGAGCTCCGCCCCCGCCCCGGCCTCGCTCCGCGGCGTTAAACGTGCGTAACTTAAAGGCGTATAATCCGTGTTTTGGCATCTTCTGCAGTCTGTGGCGGTTATGACGGCATGCATCTATATCGTCTGGTTATTGTACAGATTATAATCCGAGGAGCAAAGGCTAAACTGGTGTTTTCAGAGACTCGTAACAAACGGATTATTCACAGGCACTAAATCTTTTCCTTTAACTGGGTTTAAGTGTATGCTGGTTTTTAGAGTCTCTCTTTTCTCCCTTTAGTATAGAGTCAAGACGGAGAAGAACATTAGAAGAAGAAGAAGAAGAAGAAGAAGAAGAAGAAGAAGCTGGGGTTTGGAAAAGTTACAATTTTTTTGAGCTGTGTGAAAAACGGACCGAAGGAAACTCGTCAGAAACGCCTCGTTCTCTGATTGATCTGAGGGAAAGTAACAAGAACTCGCAAAGAAACAGAAAGAAAACACCGAACACCAAACCGAGTAAACACGACTGACATTGTTTGTGATGTTTGCGACTCGTTCCTGAAGTGGTTTTCAGGTTCACTTTAAAGCAGTCGTGAGTTCCTGTGGGAGTTAAAGGGCTGCACCTTATTTAGCCTCATTATAAATGATGAGTGAACAATTCATTAGTGAAGCGTGACTAACTTCTTAACAATCAACAAGTGAAGTGTGTGAAGAACTAGTCATTATGAGTTAGGCTTTGACTAGTTGGTTAGTAGTTATTACCTCATTGACTGACTTTTAAATCAGAGCGCTCCCACTGCCAGAGGTTTTTCAGGATTTTGACTGTTTTTTCAAGACTCACAGAAAATGTAGGTCTAGGTCTATGTCAACACAAAACCCACCAAAAGAAAGATTAGACTCTCTTCTTTCATCTTGTACCTCTTTTCATTCTTTAGTGATCATCTGTAGAAAATGGGTGAAATCACCCAAAATGCTGTTTTCTGAAAGAGCAATGCTGCCACCTAGTGACTCAATAAAACGACTTGTAGTTCTTTTATTGAGTCACTAGGTGGCAGCATTAGGCAGCACAGCTAAGATTTTAACACCAGACATGCTCAAGGCTTTGCTGCAGCTGTTCCCATTGAAAAACCCAATTGACGTCAATAGACGTCCTTTTGACATCTATCGACGTTGGGTACGGTAAAGACGCCTTTTTGGTCTTTACCGTATAGAATAACGGGCGCGAGGGTGGAAGTGCGAGTGTCGGGGCCTTAGTGTTAGTCACATTTAACTAATGAATTATTCATGATGAATTAAGTGTTAACTCATCATTTATTGAAGCTACATAAGGTGGAGTTAATGAACTATTCAGTGTGAGGCATTAACTGTAGTAGTTAACACTTAACCACTACTTAACTACAGTTAAGTGAATAAATAATACAATATAAAGTGTCTTTAAGTGTAAAATAATAAAAGTGTGCATTATTATTATTATTATTATTATTATTATTATTATTATTATGAGGATGGTTTTGACGCTGCGATTAAATTAAAGTGAAATAATAAACATCACAAACATGTCCGTCTTAAGTAAAGTGAACTCTTTGCAACGTTAAAGTTGTTTCCCTCAGACTTTACTGGAGTTCTGGTCTGAAGGTCTGGTCTGGAGTTCTGGTCTGGAGTTCTGGTCTGAAGGTCTGGTCTGGAGTTCTGGTCTGGAGGTCTGGTCTGGAGTTCTGGTCTGAAGGTCTGGTCTGAAGGTCTGGAGTTCTGGTCTGGAGTTCTGGTCTGGAGTTCTGGTCTGAGTTCTGGTCTGGAGTTCTGGTCTGGAGTTCTGGTCTGGAGTTCTGGTCTGAGTTCTGGTCTGGAGTTCTGGTCTGGAGTTCTGGTCTGAGTTCTGGTCTGGAGTTCTGGTCTGGAGTTCTGGTCTGGAGTTCTGGTCTGGAGTTCTGGTCTGAATGTCTGGTCTGAAGCTCTGGTCTGGAGTTCTGGTCCGTTTCCCACACAGCGCTCGCGAATCGACAGCAGAGGTGGAAGGTCGGAGGTCACGGTGGGTGTGTGTTCGTCTGTAGTGCATAGATCTCATGCTTTACGCGTTTTAAAAAACAGGAAGAAGCTCCGTCCGTTCGTCGTGTCCTCGTCCTCCTCGTAGCACCGTGTCGCGGCGTCGCGGTGTGAGGGAGTCGGCGGGAGCTGCGGCGGCGGCGAAGCGGGAAACGATCGTCAGGCGGCGACTCGTCTGTTCTCGTTTCAGGGACAAAGACGCAGCTTCAGGGTCTGACGAGGCTAACGAGGCTAACGAGGCTAACGAGGCTAATTACAGCTGCTCTGGGAGGTCGATACGGGACAATTTCCTTTACTTTAGGGCCGGAGAATACGGCCATTTTAACACCCGGATACTGAACTACACCTGGGCACAAACACATCGGTAGATTTTCACATTTTTCATTTTTTCCCCATTAAAAAATAAAATATAATATTTTTTTTCCTTTAAAAAAAAATAATTTTCATAATTTTATTTTCCCCATAATTATTTGTAGAAGAAGTGTTGAAGAAAAGCTAAACATTGTGAAAAAAATAAATAAAAGTAGATTTGACAGACTAGATATATTTATGTTTTCAACATTCATAACACGTGTTATGAATGTTGAAAACATCTACATCTTTGTCTCTTAGAAAGATAATTGTACAGGGCATTTATTAGATTTTTTTAATTATTACACCCCCTATTTTTCCCCAATTTTTTTCCAAAACGTTCCCACCACCCCTTCCATTTGTTCCATTTTTCTTCACTTTTTGAATAATAATTTCCCCCATTTTTCCCCACATTTTGGTGCCATTTTAAATTATGTAAAAAATAAAACATCAACAAATCCCCTTAATTATTTGTTGAATAAGTGTTAAAGAAAAGCTAAACGTTGTTTTTGACGAGATATATTTATGTTTTCAACATTCATAACAAGTGTTGTGATTGTTGAAAACAGCCACATGTCGTTAAGTGAACAGGGCATTTCTTCTAGATTGTTTTAATTACCCCCCCCCCTCAAACCGAAGCTGCGTCTTTGCCCTTTGCCCGGACGGAGCCAAAATGGCGGCGTGAAGTTCTTTGGTTAAATTGTCCCGTCCTGGAGCAGCCCCCGCCGCTCGTCCTCGGGTCGCTCTCGCCGTCAGGTCGGTGCGACGCCGAATACCCTGCTCTGAAAACTCTCCCCCCAAAACAAAAACCCCCCTTTAGTTTTTCACATTTTCGGTTTCCCGTCTCTGCGGAGCGTCGTCCGGACCCTGTGTCCTGTGGCAGAGCTCTCCGTCCCGTCCGCCGCCGAAGGGGGAGGCGTCGGTTGAAAAGTTGATTCTTTTTGTTTTTCCCGCTCGTCCGTCCAGGCTCGGGCTCGGGGTGTTTGCTGGTTGCTCCTGCAGATGTTCTCGCGCCCCCTTTCAGCTGTCCGGGCGGGGGGGTTCCGGAGGCGCCCGGGGCTGGTTGTCACGTCGTTTTTTCCAGAACGTCCCACAAGAGTCACATGTTCATGAAATTAAAGCTTAAACCCGAGAATTCTACCAAACACTTTCTTTTTCACATCTGGTTACGATAAAAAGTTATGAACCATCGAAAACAGGAAAATCTGAGAGTGGGGCTGGTCGTCCCAGTGGGCGGGGCTGGTCGTCCCAGTGGGAGGGGCTGGTCATTGTAGTGGGTGGGGCTGGTCGTTGTAGTGGGTGGGGCTGGTCGTTGTAGTGGGTGGGGCTGGTCGTTGTAGTGGGCGGGGCTGGTCATTGTAGTGGGTGGGGCTGGTCGTTGTAGTGGGTGGGGCTGGTCGTTGTAGTGGGTGGGGCTGGTCGTCACAGTGGGTGGGGCTGGTCGTCACAGTGGGTGGGGCTGGTCGTCTCAGTGGGTGGGGCTCATCGTTGTAGTGGGTGGGGCTGGTCATTGTAGTGGGTGGGGCTTGTCGTGGTAGTGGGTGGGGCTGGTCGTTGTAGTGGGTGGGGCTGGTCGTTGTAGTGGGTGGGGCTGATTACCGGCCCTCGTGACGACCAGCCCTGCCCTCCCCTCTCAGTGACATTAGACTCAGGTTCTCTCACGTCGGAGGCTCGTGTTTAAGTTAGTGATGGGTTTGTGTCTCCCCCGAACGTCCGACACGCAGCCGCTGAACCAGGAAGTAAACCAGGAAGTAAACCGGGAATAAACCAGGAAGTAAACCGGGGAGTAAACCAGGAAGTAAACCAGTAAGTAAACCGGGAATAAACCAGGAAGTAAACCGGGGAGTAAACCAGGAAGTAAACCGGGGAGTAAACCGGGGAGTAAACTAGGAAGTAAACCGGGAATAAACCAGGAAGTAAACCGGGGAGTAAACCGGGGAGTAAACTAGGAAGTAAACCGGGAATAAACCAGGAAGTAAACCGGGGAGTAAACCAGGAAGTAAACCGGGGAGTAAATCAGGAAGTAAACCGGGGAGTAAACCGGGGAGTAAATCAGGAAGTAAACCGGGGAGTAAATCAGGAAGTAAACCGGGGAGTAAACCGGGGAGTAAACCAGGAAGTAAACTGGGACTAAACCAGGAAGTAAACCGGGAATAAACCAGGAAGTAAACCGGGGAGTAAACCAGGAAGTAAACTGGGAATAAACCAGGAAGTAAACCGGGGAGTAAACCAGGAAGTAAACTGGGAATAAACCAGGAAGTAAACCAGTAAGTAAACCGGGGAGTAATGCGAGGAAGTAAACTAGGAATTAAACTAGGAAGTAGATTAGGAAGTAATCTGGGAATTAAACCAGTAAACCAGGAAGTAAGCCAGGAAACCAGGAAGTAAACTGGGTAGTAAACCAGTAAGTAAACCAGTAAGTAAACCAGGAAGTTAGCCAGGAAACCAGGCAGTAAACCAGGAAGTAAACTGGGAAGTAAACTAGGAAGTAAATCGGGGAGTAAACCAGGAAGTAAACCAGGGAGTAAGCCCAGTTTTTTGGATTGAAGGCGAGACGCTGCAGATTTGTCTACTCGTCTTTTCTAAAGATTCAGAAACATCACATTGAGCCGAGGAACGCAGCAAAATCCTGATATTTTAAAGGAGTTTCAGGAAATCGAGAAATGTTTGAAGAAAAATGTGGATAGAAATCTGACAACATGTTTTGGTGTCAAAGATCAAGCAGCGTCATTATTTTGATAAGACACGAGGATTCTATGAGAAAGAAAGGACAAAGATGGCCGTCATGTTTAGATGGATTAATCAGATCTGGAGGAGCTTTAAGTGACTCTCCATATTTGAGCCTGTTTTTGTAAAGATGTCTTTGTCTCTGCAGCGTCTCGCCTCCTCTGGCTCGGAGAAAACCAAAAACCAGGAGCTGGTCCGCGGCTGCGTTTCTGGATATTTTTACCCGAACCCTCCGTCCCTCGTGGCTGACGTTTCTCCGCAAGGTTTTGGAGAAAAGTCGAAGCTTCCCGTTTTAAACTCGAGCGTGAACTCGGGAGCCGTTTCAGGCGTCGGCGCTGCTGCGTGGACGGACGGACGGAGGAGGCACAAGCGAAAAGGCGAAGGCGGCGTGGTCAAGCACAAAAGGAAGGAGAAGAAATGGGCCAAAGCAAAAAGAAGCGTGTTGCATAATCGAGCGTTTATTTCCCGCGTGGAATGGTGGTGAACACAACAAAAAAAAGAAAAGATGCAGTTGTCGTCGGGGGCATCGTCGTTTTGGCTAAAGTCACACCGTCTCAACGCCTAAACAAAACTAAAGTCAGAATGCATCAAAACACAACCCTTTAAACCCTTAAGCCCCGCCTCCACGCCGCGCTTTCTACAGGGAGGTCACAGCCTGTGGGACCGAGCTCAGGCTCAACTCATCTGAGCTTCTGACAGGTTTAGTTAGTGATGTGAGGTGGAGGTGGTGGAGCTCTAATCTGGAGACTCTGCACGAGGTCGATGTGGAGAGAAGATGTTGAAGATTTAAATCAGTCCAATCACATGTGGTGCAGTCTGGTGCATCTGAGGGAACATAGACTTTAAATCAGCTCTACATTATGACAGCACGGACTTTTAGAGCCGCCATAAGACTACTTTTATCATTATTATTATCAGGGATGCACCGATGCTGGGGTTTGAGTATCTGCCGACGGAGCCGTGGGAAGATATTTTAGCTAGGGGGCGCTGAGGGACAACATTTACCCCCAAAACGCTTTTTCTGCGCATATTTCCTATTTATTAATATTGCCTGCTGTTCCCGAACTATCCACCAGGGGGTGCTGCAGCCCCCTCAGCACCCTGGGTTCCCACGGCCTTGTCTGCCGATATCCGATATTCACCGATACCAAGAGACTTTCTTAAAAGCGTCTTCCTCTGAGTGAGAAATGGTGGAGACTCTTCTCCATTTTAAGATCAATAAAGTCAGGTTTTATTGTCATGTTACAGATAAATTATCAGTTAAATCTATGGATAAACAATAGACTTTTCTACAGTAAATATCCTCGGGTAAATGACTGAGTTTAGGTTAAATTAATATAACTCACATGAAGTGTCTGATCATCACAAATGTGTTAGATTTAAAACACTTGGCTTCAGCAGTGGTTACTTTACTTTTTTAGGCTTATTTAGGTATTTCTATCATAGTTTCTGACCCAGCCTTGATTCGTTTTCATTAGCATTAGCATGCTCCCGCTAGCTTTAGCATGCTATTGAGCGGCGATCAAAACACGGAGGTTAAAGCTAACCCAGCGGTTCTTAGCTTTACAATGATATGCAACATATTCACTGAGATTCAGAGTGAGTAAAAGTGGAGTTTTAAGGCGTCGAGCCAAAACTAGTATCGGTTCAGTATTGGATATCTGTAGCCAAAACACAATATCGGACTTTTTCCAGTATCGGCTCCGATAGGCGATGCCAGGATCAGTGCATCCCTACTTTTTATTATTTTTGAATAATGTACTGTCAGAATCCTGTGTTTCCCAGTGGGGCCCCTCTGCTGTGGGGCCTCGGTCCCTCTGCTGCCTGTGTCAGCTCCGCCCCTGCTCCTGTAGCGGCTCCTCGGGCTGAGCTGAAGAGGCTCCAGGCGACTCTAAAGACGGAACTTTAACCCGGATTACTGACTTTTTTATCCTGGGCAGATTCAGAGGAAAGACTGTGTTCAACTGTTTTCTCTTCATTCTGCCCCTGAATGAATCTAAAACTGAAAAAATGAGGCGGATTGTTGTGAAAGAAAAAGCTTGGGAAGATTAGACTCTGGTATGTCCGTAAAGTTAATGATTTCATAAAGAATGTTATGTTGAGGCGCAGACTGAGCTTTCATATGATTATTCCTCCAGCCTCTCTCTAATATAACCTCCTGTTCTTCTTCTGTGTTTATTTAGTGTTGGTGATTGTCTGTCTGTGCCTGTGATGAAGCCACAGAAACGTAACCAGCTCAGATGAGTTTTGTTGCTCTTCGCTTTGGCCTGAAGGCTGTGAACTCCGGCCCAGAATCTTTTAGATTTGGGTAAAACAGTAGAAAATGCGCTGGGTCCCGGCGGGGGTTCATTAAGACAAACACTTTCAACCCATTTACAATGGCTCCGGCCCGAGCTTCTCAAGCCCGGGAGGAAATCTCTTAAATACAAAATACAAAAGAAACAGGAGAACAAGACGTTTACAACTTAATCCAGTTCCACAAACCATTTCTAATCATAATAATCATAATATTAATAATAATATAATAATAATAGTGTGGCTTCGAACATCGACACGTCACGACACGACCTCTCCCTCGTTACAAAAGTCCTGCATATAAAATAGGGCAGCTTTAACACTATACAAGCGCGAAGAGCGAAGGAAACGCGCCGCCCGGAGTGGCCCATAGTGGCCCACAGTGGCCCATAGTGGCCCAATGTGGCCGATGGTGACCCATATTTAACCATAGTGACCCATAATGACCCATATTGAACCATAGTGACCCATATTTAACCATAGTGACCCATAATGACCCATATTGAACCATAGTGACCCATAATGGCCCATAGTGGCGGCCCATAATGTGGCCCACATGTGGCCCATAGTGACCCATAGTGACCCATATTGACCCATAGTGACCCACAGTGGCCCATATTGCTCAGTTTGTCACAGTCGACGAAGGGTTTTAACGACACTTTCAAAGGTCCGTGCAAAAGCTTGTTCCGGCCCGGTTTTGGGTTCGGTGGTTTTAGTGCAGGTTAATGCCCGAGACGCGGCGGGAAAAGAGCGACACGACGAGACGAGGACGAGTCGGAGACGGACGGCGATCGGAAACACCGGTCCTGGTGTTGAAATGAGGCTAACGCTGAGAGGAATTAGCCGTATGGCACAAGCCTTCACTGGAGTCAGAGCAGCAGAGTTCCAGGACTTTCAGACAAACCTGGGTCGTTAAACCACACCAGGCTGGAATCCTGTCTTTCTAGGTTCTATTAGATTAAAAAAATGAAAGTATCAAAATCGGGAACGAAAAATAAATCTTCGATCTTTAGATCCAAGTTTTGAGGCTGTTGGTCCAGGGACAGAATTAAAGTTAGTGACCTTTGTTTAAGCTCAAATAAATGATGTTTGTCCCCATTCACACATTTTTCTAATTTATTCTCGTTTTCCCAATTTCTTCCCTCTCATTTTTGCTCATGTGACAAATATTTTCTCTATTTCCCCATTTTCCCTCCAATTCTTCCTTATTTTTTTCCACACTTTGGAGATGCTAAATGCTAAACATGAAGAATAACAATTGTTATTCAATTTTTAAACAAAAGTCACTAAAAATAAATAAAAAATCATAAAATGTTTTCATTTGAATGTTTATAGTAACGTTTCAAAATATAGATTTTATTTTTTCCCTTCTTTTGCCTTGTGTTTTGCTTTTGACTCATGGATTTTTGCTTTTGGTAAAAAGCTGATGGGGAGGCGGGCCTTAGAATAGAATGCTTTCTCATTGGCTGAAAGTAGTTTTGAGTGACAGAGAGTGGGTAAAAGCGTTCACACAGGAGTCCTGCTTCGTTTCCCTTTGTGTTTGTGACTTTAAGGTAAGTATGTGCTCCAAAAGGACTTTTAATAAAAAGACCGTTAATTAAAATGTCATTGTTTTTGTCGCTCGATCATTACAGCAGGTCACATCAGGGCTACGGCTGTCGGCTACTCAGATGATGAACCAGCTTTAGCTCTGAACGGCTTAAAAACACAACTTTAACCACTTAAATCTAGGTGAATGTGGACATGCTGTATGTCATTGGAAAGCTAAGAACCTGGAGAATCCAACCGCTGCGTTACTTTTAACCTCCGCAAACGTATTTTTGATCGCTGCGCAAAATGGTGCGCTAGCAACAGCATGCTAATGCTAGCGGGAGCATGCTAACGCTAACGGCTGGGTCAGAAACTATGATAGAAATACCTAAAGTGGTCTAATAAAATAAGATCGACCACTGCTGGAGCGGCCGAGTGTTTATGGTTTATTTTATGAAATGCTGATAAAGAATAACTGACCATAAATATTAGAAATGCTTAAGCTGTAATGATCTGGCTAACATTTTGGAGCTCATAATCTCTTACCATATTCTTCATGTTGAGCATTTAAAAGTTGCTAAATGTTTTATTGTTTATTTTTATGTTGAAAAGAAAATAACGTCTAATGAAATTCCCCCCAAATATATTATATTTGATCTCCTTTTAAAAGTAATTTAAATAGTTTGGTCTCAATTCTGATTCCATAGATTACAGCTTCAGTTAACGAAATAAAAACAAGTCTAATAAACAAAATAAGGTGCTTTTTACTCGACAGAGTTTCCGATCGCCGTCCGACGAACCAGGAGCAAAATGGAGACGAAACGAGAAGAACGACCCGGGTCCATCTGGAACTGAAGTCACGTCAGCAGAAAAGTGAAGCCACAAACAACCGGAAAGAACCAAAGGACGTCGGTAAACGTGAGTGCATAAGTGTTTTTGCATATTTAAAGTCCTCATTTTCAGGAAAACGGCGACGCAGACGAGAGACGAGCGGAACGAAGCAAAACGAAGCAAAACGAAGCAAACGAGCGACTCTTTTAGACGAGAAACAAACGTCCGAAAGCAGCAGCGTCTTCTCGGCGAACGTCAAACTTCAGGGAGAATTCATTGGTTTCAAAAACATTAGCTGTATTATTCAGGAACAAAAGCGTTTCAGCTCTGGAGACGCCGCTTCGCTCGGACGCCGCTCGTTTCGCCGCTCGTTTCGCCGCCGCGTTTCCTTCGTCTTTTTGTCGTTTTTACGGTGCGTTTCCGACCGAAGCTGGACTGGACTCACCTTCTGATTTTTAATGTAAGAAATCAAAACGTCACGAGGAGAAACTGCGGAATTTGTGCAACTTTTTTTGGGACGGGACCGAAGCTCAAGGCACATGGAGACGAGGACGGAAGGTCGGACGGAAAAGGTTTGAAACCGGGAAGAGCCGTTTGTGGAAGAGATTTTCAAAATAAGAGCGGGTTTGTACGACGGACTTCACGAGAGCTGGGCGAGAAAGCGACCACAACATCGATGTCGGAATAGATGTTTGGAGAGATTATCTCCAGAGTCAAGACATGTGAAGGGAAGTAATAAAAGAATACAAACAAATGGGGAAAAGATGGAAACAATTCAGGAAGAAATTCAGAAAAATAGGAGAGAAAATTAGAAAAAAAATGGGAAGAATTGGAAAAAATAAACAAAAATTAAGGAAATAATGTAGAAAAATTATATATTTTGTTTTGGTTAAATTAAGGGAATGTTTTTGTTAAAATGGGGAAAAAAAATAATGGGGAAAATTGATAAAAGAAATTGAAGGGAAAAGATGAAAAAAAAAGTAAATAATTTAGGAAAAAATTGGGAAAAATAAGATTTTTTTTGAAAAAATAGGAGGAAAAATTGCAAAAAATTAAATGGAAAAAATTGAAGGGAAAAGATGGAAAAATAGGAGAGAAAATGAGAAAAAATGTTGAAGAATTGAAAAAAATAAAGAAAAATTAAGGAAATAATTTAGGAAAATTATATATTTTGTTTTGGTTAAATTAAGGGATTTTTTTTGTTAAAATGGGAACAATAATGGGGGAAATTGATTAAAAAATTTAAGGGAAAAGATGAAAAAAAAGTAAATAATTTAGGAAAAAATTGGAAAAAATAAGATTTTTTTTTTGCTAAAATTAAGTGGAAAAATTGAAGGGAAAAGATGGAAAAATACATGAAAAAATTCAGGGAGACATTTGGAAAAATAGGAGAGAAAATTAGAAAAAATGTATTGAAAAAAAAAAAAAACCTGAAAAATTAAGGAAATAATCTAAAAAAAAAGAGATGAAAATAAGGGTAAGTTTGGGAAATAATAAAAAAGTGTAAAAATTAAAGTTGGTCAAATTGTGCAATATTTTTTTACAAAATTAAAGAAATGTGCCGCCCTTTTGTCGTCTGCTCAGGACATTTACTGATGTACATGTTTTGTTCTGCATATTTCTGAGAGTTTGGTCAATTCTGTCCTTAAATAGCGAGATGTTGTGGACGTGGCCCAGCTCTGACGACACCGATGGAAACAAAAGCACTAACACGACGGGACATGCAGATATTTTTCATCTTTTTTTACGTTTAAACTCTCTGGAGCGACGGCAGCGACGATAGAAAGAGTTCATCATAATAATAGAGTAAAAACCGACGCGGTGGCTCATGTCCGGACTCGCTGCCGAGGTGCGCTGGACGGGACCGGGGGGCGGCGCGTTGACCCGCTTTAGCCCGGCTGATTATCGCTTCAGAGGAGACTCCCCGTGTCCTCGCTCGGGTCGACCCGGGACGAGACGGGAGTCGGTGATTGCTTCGGAAAACGTCATCATTTAAAGGGATTTCCCAGTTGGTTTAACCTTCGCCTGCTCCTCCGCAGTTTAGCGTCCCGGAGGCGGATCGTTCACAGAAATCTAAAACCCCACATTGCACTTCCCTGGCGATCGATCGACGGCCTGACGGCGCCGGTTTCCAGGCCTGGAGGGGGGTTTGGAAAAGGACTCCAGGGCTGCGCCGCATTCAAGAGCGGGGAACGTTCATCCGAGAAGCTTCGCCCGCGCTTAAACCAAGTCCAGACGACGGCGTAAGAGGCTTCGACTCCTGAGCGCTGACGAAACGTGGGGAAAGTCCTTAAACCGCCGTCTGGACCGGTGTTTCTCAGTCAGAACATGGACAGAAATGTAAGAAATTGCATAACAAGTGCGTCTAAAGGATATTTGTTGAATTCTGTAAACACTTTCGATGTTGTTTTGGTGGAAATGGTTTAAATGGTCCTGAAGTCCAGATCTGAAGTCCTGAAGTTGGAATGTGGCGCAGCCCTGTCCGAGTGCGACACATCCTGCAAACGCCACTTAAAAAGCTGAGTCTGTGGAACTTTGCATCCGTGTTTGACATTTTATCATCTGAAACAAGAGCAGCAGCAGAATCCAACCGGACCAGAGGATTTTCCCCAAACTGAAGAGCCGGAGGTGAAGTAAAAGGTTGGAACGTGGTTTGCAGGATGTGTCTGTTTTCAGATCCAACAAATACGTCAAACTCAACTCGTTTCAAGAAATCTGTCGGCTCGTTCCCCTGCCTTTCGCCGCCGCTGCCTCCCACAGAGGAAGTAAGGGCCATGTTTGGATTGCAGCGTGTTGTCGGGGGGATTCCGTGCTACACGTGGACACCAAACATGTCAGTGTTTGTGATTGAATAAGCGAAGGCAAAGGCCAGGGAGCCGTGTGTGTTCGAGACTTTTAAGGAGGATTTCTTGAAACGTTGAATGTGACGTGTTTGTCGACGCCTTCGTGTCACAAACCGGGCGGGGCCTGGAAGCCGGGCCGGCGTGAAGGTCATGGAGCGGTGGTGATGGCGAGCGTGAGCGTGTGTGACCGGCCTCTCCAGGAGAACCTCGAGAACCCGCCCCGCGCCGCAGACCGCCGCTCAGAGATGGACGCCGCGCCGCCGCCTCGCTTTGATTGTACGCTCGTTTATGGCCGAGGGGGAGGGGCTTCGGCCGGGGGAGGGGCTTCGGCCTGGGGGAGGGGCTCCGGCTCGTTTACGGCCGACACTCGGGGGAGGAGTTTGGAGCGACTCTACGTAACGTCTCGTGTAAACCAAGCGACCAGTGTGGGCCACAGGAGGCGGCGAGTGTGGGGACCTCGTTTTTCAGGTGAAATCTCTGGAGTCGCACCAGGAGATATAATAATAATAATCATCATCTTAGACAAGTGAGTTAAAAGTAGTGACGCACCGATACCACTTTGTCTAAAACTGATACGAGTACTTTGATGTAAGTACTCGCCGATACCGATACGATTTTCTTCAACAGACTTTTTGAAGTTTATAGACGGACTTCTTCACACAGATTGGTTTGTAATGAGTTAATTCACTCATTTACATTTCATTACAGTAAAGTCGGCGACTTTAAGAGAAGTTATATCAGAATTGAACAGATGACTTTTTATTTATTTTCATTTTTTGAAGCTCATGTCCTAAAGCTCCTCAATGCCTGAGCTTTATTCATGTATGTATTTGTATTTAAAATTAGTATTGAGATGTTACTGCAGATAAATGGTCTCTTTTCGTCTTTACTTCAGCATGAATAAACCCCTGGGCATAAAACGGAGTAAGAATCGCCAGAACTGCTAGCGGCTAGTTAGCAACATTAGCAACATTAGCATCATTAGCATCATTAGCCTGTATGTTGTAAACCCTACAGACATGTAGCTCTGGTTAAATCCAGCTCAGACTCTGGTTTTGGGAGAGTCGTCTTCCTACAGGAGCGGCTCCTACAGGAGCGCCGGACACACGTCAGGTGGTATCGGTTTCTGGTACGAGTACAAGCATGTGGTATCGGCCCGATACCCGATACTGGTATCGGTGCGTCCCTACTTAAAAGTGTAACATTTGTGCTGATATTTTGAGCAGATTTGGATTTTTTTTGTTTTATTTTGTGTCTTAGTGAATCTAAGTTTGTTCCATCGGCCCAAACCTGCTCCACCTCAAATCAACTTTCCAAACTCAAGCACGTTTTAGGCCGTTTAAGGAGTTATTTAATGCATAGTTTTCCAGTACGTGAGAGAGAAATAAGTCAGACTTTCTGTAAATAAGCCTTGATTGAAATTGAAAGGATCTGTTTCCGGAGTGTTGTCGGGGGGATTCCGTGCTACAGGTGGAGAGTATGGGATGGATCAGTATTTGGATCAGGGACAGACATGTTCCTGACGCCTTGACCTCGCGCTGAGACGTCTGACCGTCTCCTGTGACCCACACGTGGCCCGGACACGGTTCCTCGAGGTTCACGGTTTCCTCGAGGTTCACGGTTTCCTCGAGGTTCACGGTTTCCTCGAGGTTCACGGTTTCCTCGAGGTTCACGGTTTCCTCGAGGTTCACGTTTCCTCGAGGTTCACGGTTTCCTGGAGGTTCACGGTTTCCTCGAGGTTCACGGTTTCCTCGAGGTTCACGGTTTCCTCGAGGTTCACGGTTTCCTCGAGGTTCACGGTTTCCTCGAGGTTCACGGTTTCCTCGAGGTTCACGGTTTCCTCGAGGTTCACGGTTTCCTCGAGGGTCACGGTTTCCTCGAGGTTCACGGTTTCCTCGAGGTTCACGGTTTCCTCGAGGTTCACGGTTTCCTCGAGGTTACTTTGAGGCGCAGAGGGACGCAGCGGCGCAGGGTCAAAGGGCAGGAGAGGGGGCGGGGCCTTTGGTTCGTTGCGTATAAAAGTTTTCGGACGATGATCTTTTTACACTGCGGGAAAAGAAGAAGCTGCCCTTGGTTTTTCTCTTTGCAGCGAAATGTGGGATAGAAAAAACAAAATGGCTTCAGTTTCGCGGCGCGTCCATCTCTGAGTTCTCCGAGCGTCTGCGGCTGAACTCCCCCCCCTCCCTCCCCCCCCCCCCCCCAAAGAAAACCGCGAGAACACGTGAGTCCGGATCTCCCCGTGAAGGTCCTTTGTCCGTGCGGGGGGAAGATCGGCTGCTATGGCTTTTCCCCGAAACCTTCCGGAAAAAGAAGAAGCGGCGAGTCCGTCCCTGCGAGGAGGCGTGGCTCTGCTGGGGGACGTCCGGGGGGGAAACGGCGGGAGGAGGGGGGAGAGCGCCCCCCGGTGGTGAGCCATGCTGATGCCGAGGAGGAGGGGCCGGGGGCGGAGTCTCGGAGGGAGGGAGCGCTCGCCGTCGGGGGCTCGTCACAGTTTAGAGGAAAAGGCGGCGACGAAAACACGACGTTCCGCCGCTTCATCCCAGATACCACTGAAACACAGAGGAAACACACTTAAAGACTTCATCCCAGATACCACTGAAACACAGAGGAAACAGACTTAAAGACTTCATCCCAGATACCACTGAAACACAGAGGAAACAGACTTAAAGACTTCATCCCAGATACCACTGAAACACAGAGGAAACAGACTTAAAGACTTCACCCCAGATACCACTGAAACACAGAGGAAACACACTTAAAGACTTCATCTCAGATACCACTGAAACACAGAGGAAACAGACTTAAAGACTTCATCCCAGATACCACTGAAACACAGAGGAAACACACTTAAAGACTTCATCCCAGATACCACTGAAACACAGAGGAAACTGACTTAAAGACTTCATCCCAGATACCACTGAAACACAGAGGAAACAGACTTAAAGACTTCATCCCAGATACCACTGAAACACAGAGGAAACAGACTTAAAGACTTCATCCCAGATACCACTGAAACACAGAGGAAACAGACTTAAAGACTTCACCCCAGATACCACTGAAACACAGAGGAAACACACTTAAAGACTTCATCTCAGATACCACTGAAACACAGAGGAAACAGACTTAAAGACTTCATCCCAGATACCACTGAAACACAGAGGAAACACACTTAAAGACTTCATCCCAGATACCACTGAAACACAGAGGAAACAGACTTAAAGACTTCATCCCAGATACCACTGAAACACAGAGGAAACAGACTTAAAGACTTCATCCCAGATACCACTGAAACACAGAGGAAACTGACTTAAAGACTTCATCCCAGATACCACTGAAACACAGAGGAAACTGACTTAAAGACTTCATCTCAGATACCACTGAAACACAGAGGAAACTGACTTAAAGACTTCACCCCAGATACCACTGAAACACAGAGGAAACTGACTTAAAGACTTCATCCCAGATACCACTGAAACACAGAGGAAACACACTTAAAGACTTCATCCCAGATACCACTGAAACACAGAGGAAACACACTTAAAGACTTCATCTCAGATACCACTGAAACACAGAGGAAACAGACTTAAAGACTTCATCTCAGATACCACTGAAACACAGAGGAAACAGACTTAAAGACTTCATCTCAGATACCACTGAAACACAGAGGAAACAGACTTAAAGACTTCATCCCAGATACCACTGAAACACAGAGGAAACTGACTTAAAGACTTCATCTCAGATACCACTGAAACACAGAGGAAACTGACTTAAAGACTTCATCCCAGATACCACTGAAACACAGAGGAAACTGACTTAAAGACTTCATCTCAGATACCACTGAAACACAGAGGAAACAGACTTAAAGACTTCATCCCAGATACCACTGAAACACAGAGGAAACTGACTTAAAGACTTCACCCCAGATACCACTGAAACACAGAGGAAACTGACTTAAAGACTTCACCCCAGATACCACTGAAACACAGAGGAAACAGACTTAAAGACTTCATCTCAGATACCACTGAAACACAGAGGAAACAGACTTAAAGACTTCACCCCAGATACCACTGAAACACAGAGGAAACTGACTTAAAGACTTCACCCCAGATACCACTGAAACACAGAGGAAACAGACTTAAAGACTTCATCTCAGATACCACTGAAACACAGAGGAAACAGACTTAAAGACTTCATCCCAGATACCACTGAAACACAGAGGAAACAGACTTAAAGACTTCATCTCAGATACCACTGAAACACAGAGGAAACTGACTTAAAGACTTCACCCCAGATACCACTGAAACACAGAGGAAACTGACTTAAAGACTTCATCCCAGATACCACTGAAACACAGAGGAAACTGACTTAAAGACTTCATCTCAGATACCACTGAAACACAGAGGAAACTGACTTAAAGACTTCACCCCAGATACCACTGAAACACAGAGGAAACTGACTTAAAGACTTCATCTCAGATACCACTGAAACACAGAGGAAACAGACTTAAAGACTTCATCCCAGATACCACTGAAACACAGAGGAAACAGACTTAAAGACTTCACCCCAGATACCACTGAAACACAGAGGAAACACACTTAAAGACTTCATCTCAGATACCACTGAAACACAGAGGAAACTGACTTAAAGACTTCATCTCAGATACCACTGAAACACAGAGGAAACAGACTTAAAGACTTCATCCCAGATACCACTGAAACACAGAGGAAACTGACTTAAAGACTTCATCTCAGATACCACTGAAACACAGAGGAAACAGACTTAAAGACTTCATCCCAGATACCACTGAAACACAGAGGAAACAGACTTAAAGACTTCACCCCAGATACCACTGAAACACAGAGGAAACACACTTAAAGACTTCATCTCAGATACCACTGAAACACAGAGGAAACTGACTTAAAGACTTCATCTCAGATACCACTGAAACACAGAGGAAACACACTTAAAGACTTCACCCCAGATACCACTGAAACACAGAGGAAACACACTTAAAGACTTCATCTCAGATACCACTGAAACACAGAGGAAACTGACTTAAAGACTTCATCTCAGATACCACTGAAACACAGAGGAAACAGACTTAAAGACTTCATCCCAGATACCACTGAAACACAGAGGAAACACACTTAAAGACTTCATCCCAGATACCACTGAAACACAGAGGAAACTGACTTAAAGACTTCATCTCAGATACCACTGAAACACAGAGGAAACTGACTTAAAGACTTCATCTCAGATACCACTGAAACACAGAGGAAACTGACTTAAAGACTTCATCCCAGATACCACTGAAACACAGAGGAAACACACTTAAAGACTTCATCTCTGATACCACTGAAACACAGAGGAAACTGACTTAAAGACTTCACCCCAGATACCACTGAAACACAGAGGAAACTGACTTAAAGACTTCATCCCAGATACCACTGAAACACAGAGGAAACTGACTTAAAGACTTCATCCCAGATACCACTGAAACACAGAGGAAACAGACTTAAAGACTTCACCCCAGATACCACTGAAACACAGAGGAAACAGACTTAAAGACTTCATCTCAGATACCACTGAAA
Organism: Gobius niger; assembly: GCF_951799975.1. Lineage (NCBI taxonomy): Eukaryota > Metazoa > Chordata > Actinopteri > Gobiiformes > Gobiidae > Gobius > Gobius niger. The sequence continues at coordinate 38,468,542 of NC_136857.1, forward strand.
CACAGAGGAAACAGACTTAAAGACTTCATCCCAGATACCACTGAAACACAGAGGAAACAGACTTAAAGACTTCACCTCAGATACCACTGAAACACAGAGGAAACTGACTTAAAGACTTCATCTCAGATACCACTGAAACACAGAGGAAACTGACTTAAAGACTTCACCTCAGATACCACTGAAACACAGAGGAAACTGACTTAAAGACTTCACCCCAGATACCACTGAAACACAGAGGAAACACACTTAAAGACTTCATCTCAGATACCACTGAAACACAGAGGAAACTGACTTAAAGACTTCACCCCAGATACCACTGAAACACAGAGGAAACTGACTTAAAGACTTCATCCCAGATACCACTGAAACACAGAGGAAACAGACTTAAAGACTTCACCCCAGATACCACTGAAACACAGAGGAAACAGACTTAAAGACTTCATCTCAGATACCACTGAAACACAGAGGAAACAGACTTAAAGACTTCATCTCAGATACCACTGAAACACAGAGGAAACAGACTTAAAGACTTCATCTCAGATACCACTGAAACACAGAGGAAACAGACTTAAAGACTTCATCCCAGATACCACTGAAACACAGAGGAAACAGACTTAAAGACTTCACCTCAGATACCACTGAAACACAGAGGAAACTGACTTAAAGACTTCATCTCAGATACCACTGAAACACAGAGGAAACTGACTTAAAGACTTCACCTCAGATACCACTGAAACACAGAGGAAACTGACTTAAAGACTTCACCCCAGATACCACTGAAACACAGAGGAAACACACTTAAAGACTTCATCTCAGATACCACTGAAACACAGAGGAAACTGACTTAAAGACTTCACCCCAGATACCACTGAAACACAGAGGAAACTGACTTAAAGACTTCATCCCAGATACCACTGAAACACAGAGGAAACAGACTTAAAGACTTCACCCCAGATACCACTGAAACACAGAGGAAACAGACTTAAAGACTTCATCTCAGATACCACTGAAACACAGAGGAAACAGACTTAAAGACTTCACCCCAGATACCACTGAAACACAGAGGAAACACACTTAAAGACTTCATCCCAGATACCACTGAAACACAGAGGAAACAGACTTAAAGACTTCATCCCAGATACCACTGAAACACAGAGGAAACAGACTTAAAGACTTCATCCCAGATACCACTGAAACACAGAGGAAACTGACTTAAAGACTTCATCCCAGATACCACTGAAACACAGAGGAAACTGACTTAAAGACTTCATCCCAGATACCACTGAAACACAGAGGAAACAGACTTAAAGACTTCATCTCAGATACCACTGAAACACAGAGGAAACAGACTTAAAGACTTCACCCCAGATACCACTGAAACACAGAGGAAACAGACTTAAAGACTTCACCCCAGATACCACTGAAACACAGAGGAAACAGACTTAAAGACTTCATCCCAGATACCACTGAAACACAGAGGAAACTGACTTAAAGACTTCATCCCAGATACCACTGAAACACAGAGGAAACTGACTTAAAGACTTCACCCCAGATACCACTGAAACACAGAGGAAACAGACTTAAAGACTTCATCCCAGATACCACTGAAACACAGAGGAAACAGACTTAAAGACTTCATCCCAGATACCACTGAAACACAGAGGAAACTGACTTAAAGACTTCATCTCAGATACCACTGAAACACAGAGGAAACACACTTAAAGACTTCATCCCAGATACCACTGAAACACAGAGGAAACTGACTTAAAGACTTCATCCCAGATACCACTGAAACACAGAGGAAACACACTAAAAGACTTCATCTCAGATACCACTGAAACACAGAGGAAACTGACTTAAAGACTTCATCCCAGATACCACTGAAACACAGAGGAAACTGACTTAAAGACTTCATCCCAGATACCACTGAAACACAGAGGAAACTGACTTAAAGACTTCACCCCAGATACCACTGAAACACAGAGGAAACTGACTTAAAGACTTCACCCCAGATACCACTGAAACACAGAGGAAACTGACTTAAAGACTTCATCTCAGATACCACTGAAACACAGAGGAAACAGACTTAAAGACTTCATCCCAGATACCACTGAAACACAGAGGAAACAGACTTAAAGACTTCATCTCAGATACCACTGAAACACAGAGGAAACTGACTTAAAGACTTCATCTCAGATACCACTGAAACACAGAGGAAACACACTTAAAGACTTCACCCCAGATACCACTGAAACACAGAGGAAACTGACTTAAAGACTTCACCTCAGATACCACTGAAACACAGAGGAAACTGACTTAAAGACTTCACCCCAGATACCACTGAAACACAGAGGAAACAGACTTAAAGACTTCACCCCAGATACCACTGAAACACAGAGGAAACAGACTTAAAGACTTCATCCCAGATACCACTGAAACACAGAGGAAACAGACTTAAAGACTTCATCCCAGATACCACTGAAACACAGAGGAAACTGACTTAAAGACTTCATCTCAGATACCACTGAAACACAGAGGAAACAAACTTAAAGACTTCATCTCAGATACCACTGAAACACAGAGGAAACTGACTTAAAGACTTCATCCCAGATACCACTGAAACACAGAGGAAACTGACTTAAAGACTTCACCCCAGATACCACTGAAACACAGAGGAAACTGACTTAAAGACTTCACCCCAGATACCACTGAAACACAGAGGAAACAGACTTAAAGACTTCATCCCAGATACCACTGAAACACAGAGGAAACACACTTAAAGACTTCATCTCAGATACCACTGAAACACAGAGGAAACTGACTTAAAGACTTCATCCCAGATACCACTGAAACACAGAGGAAACTGACTTAAAGACTTCATCCCAGATACCACTGAAACACAGAGGAAACTGACTTAAAGACTTCATCCCAGATACCACTGAAACACAGAGGAAACTGACTTAAAGACTTCATCCCAGATACCACTGAAACACAGAGGAAACAGACTTAAAGACTTCACCCCAGATACCACTGAAACACAGAGGAAACACACTTAAAGACTTCACCCCAGATACCACTGAAACACAGAGGAAACAGACTTAAAGACTTCACCCCAGATACCACTGAAACACAGAGGAAACACACTTAAAGACTTCACCCCAGATACCACTGAAACACAGAGGAAACTGACTTAAAGACTTCATCCCAGATACCACTGAAACACAGAGGAAACAGACTTAAAGACTTCACCCCAGATACCACTGAAACACAGAGGAAACTGACTTAAAGACTTCATCCCAGATACCACTGAAACACAGAGGAAACTGACTTAAAGACTTCATCTCAGATACCACTGAAACACAGAGGAAACAGACTTAAAGACTTCATCCCAGATACCACTGAAACACAGAGGAAACAGACTTAAAGACTTCACCTCAGATACCACTGAAACACAGAGGAAACTGACTTAAAGACTTCATCCCAGATACCACTGAAACACAGAGGAAACAGACTTAAAGACTTCACCCCAGATACCACTGAAACACAGAGGAAACAGACTTAAAGACTTCATCCCAGATACCACTGAAACACAGAGGAAACAGACTTAAAGACTTCATCCCAGATACCACTGAAACACAGAGGAAACTGACTTAAAGACTTCATCCCAGATACCACTGAAACACAGAGGAAACAGACTTAAAGACTTCATCTCAGATACCACTGAAACACAGAGGAAACAGACTTAAAGACTTCACCCCAGATACCACTGAAACACAGAGGAAACAGACTTAAAGACTTCACCCCAGATACCACTGAAACACAGAGGAAACAGACTTAAAGACTTCATCCCAGATACCACTGAAACACAGAGGAAACTGACTTAAAGACTTCATCCCAGATACCACTGAAACACAGAGGAAACTGACTTAAAGACTTCACCCCAGATACCACTGAAACACAGAGGAAACTGACTTAAAGACTTCATCCCAGATACCACTGAAACACAGAGGAAACACACTTAAAGACTTCATCCCAGATACCACTGAAACACAGAGGAAACACACTTAAAGACTTCATCTCAGATACCACTGAAACACAGAGGAAACTGACTTAAAGACTTCATCCCAGATACCACTGAAACACAGAGGAAACTGACTTAAAGACTTCACCCCAGATACCACTGAAACACAGAGGAAACACACTTAAAGACTTCATCCCAGATACCACTGAAACACAGAGGAAACTGACTTAAAGACTTCATCCCAGACACCACTGAAACACAGAGGAAACTGACTTAAAGACTTCACCCCAGATACCACTGAAACACAGAGGAAACAGACTTAAAGACTTCACCCCAGATACCACTGAAACACAGAGGAAACTGACTTAAAGACTTCATCCCAGATACCACTGAAACACAGAGGAAACTGACTTAAAGACTTCACCCCAGATACCACTGAAACACAGAGGAAACTGACTTAAAGACTTCATCTCAGATACCACTGAAACACAGAGGAAACTGACTTAAAGACTTCACCCCAGATACCACTGAAACACAGAGGAAACTGACTTAAAGACTTCATCCCAGATACCACTGAAACACAGAGGAAACTGACTTAAAGACTTCATCCCAGATACCACTGAAACACAGAGGAAACACACTTAAAAACAGAGAACGGAGAGTTATCAAACAGAAACCCTGGAACCGGACCCTCTGCTGCGGATTCAATATGAGGAAACATTTGTTACAAGCTTTAAGGTTTTCAGATGAACCAAAATGCCTGATATTTCCAGCGATAGTTTAAAATGGCGTCGATGCAGCTCTGAATCTGTTTGTGGGTAACTACGGTAACGGGACTTATGGGTAATATCTCTGTGACGGCTGGACTTTTCCACAAACTGTCCTAAAGTCCAGCGTCTTCTCCCTCAGCACAGATGAACCGAGGTCACATGACTCTCATCCCTGAGGTCACATGACTCTCATCCCCGAGGTCACATGACTCTCATACCTGAGGTCACATGACTCTCATCACTGAGGTCACATGACTCTCATCACCGAGGTCACATGACTCTCATACCTGAGGTCACATGACTCTCATCACTGAGGTCACATGACTCTCATCACTGAGGTCACATGACTCTCATCCCTGAGGTCACATGACTCTCATCCCCGAGGTCACATGACTCTCATACCTGAGGTCACATGACTCTCATCACTGAGGTCACATGACTCTCATCACCGAGGTCACATGACTCTCATACCTGAGGTCACATGACTCTCATCCCCGAGGTCACATGACTCTCATCACTGAGGTCACATGACTCTCATCACTGAGGTCACATGACTCTCATCACTGAGGTCCCATGACTCTCATCACTGAGGTCACATGACTCTCATCCCCGAGGTCACATGACTCTCATCACTGAGGTCACATGACTCTCATCACCGAGGTCACATGACTGTCATCACTGATGTCACATGACTCTCATCACTGAGGTCACATGACTGTCTCATCCCCGAGGTCACATGACTCTCATCACCGAGGTCACATGACTCTCATCACCGAGGTCACATGACTGTCTCATACTTAGGTCACATGACTGTCTCCTAAAGATCAGGGAAACATGTGGACGTCCCTCTCCTCCTGAGTGCCTGGTTGTTTCTCAGTGTGGCCTGCAGCTCCGGGCGCGGCCTGCAGGGGGCAGTGTCAGGCTCCTGTTTGGGACGCTCTGTGTGGGGGATGGATTTTCTCTCTCTGACTTCACTGAACAATCGTTTTTATCTGTGAACTCCCAGAGCGGCTCAGACTGAGCAGCTGCAAGGTCCCACCAAGATACAAACTTTACAGAACTTTCTCCGGCTGCAGCTCTTTCACTTTCAGGGGAAAGAAAGAACCAGAGGCTCCTTTACTACACAAACATCTCCCTCCAGATGTTTGTGGGGGAAAGAAAGAACCAGAGGCTCCTTTACTACACAAACATCTCCCTCCAGATGTTTCTCTGTCTCTGCAGAAGAAGAAACAAACTCCATCTCCTGACTTCAGATTCAACGATCAGACAAAGGAAAGAATAAGAAAACGTTTGTCTCTGAGCCCGAGCGAGTCTCAGGACTAAACCGGGACTAAACCAAGGCCAAACTAGGACTAAATCAGGACTAAACCAGGACTAAACCAGGACTAAACTAGGACTAAACTAGGACTAAACCAGGACTAAACCAGGACTAAACCAGGACTAAACTAGGACTAAACTAGGACTAAACCAGGACTAAACCAGGACTAAACCAGGACTAAACTAGGACTAAACCAGGACTAAACCAGGACTAAACCAGGACTAAACCAGGACTAAACTAGGACTAAACCAGGACTAAACCAGGACTAAACCAGGACTAAACCAGGGCTAAACTAGGACTAAACCAGGACTAAACTAGGACTAAACTAGGACTAAACCAGGACTAAACTAGGACTAAACCAGGACTAAACCAGGACTAAACCAGGACTAAACCAGGACTAAACCAGGACTAAACCAGGACTAAACTAGGACTAAACCAGGACTAAACTAGGACTAAACTAGGACTAAACCAGGACTAAACTAGGACTAAACCAGGACTAAACCAGGACTAAACCAGGACTAAACTAGGACTAAACCAGGACTAAACTAGGACTAAACTAGGACTAAACCAGGACTAAACTAGGACTAAACCAGGACTAAACCAGGACTAAACCAGGACTAAACCAGGACTAAACCAGGACTAAACCAGGGCTAAACCAGGACTAAACCAGGACTAACCCAAGGCCAAACTAGGACTAAACCAGGACTAAAACAGGGCTAAAACAGGACTAAACCAGGACTAACCCAAGGCCAAACTAGGACTAAACCAGGACTAAAACAGGGCTAAACTAGGACTAAACTGGGACTAAACTAGGACTAACCCAAGGCCAAACTCTCTCTCTCTCCTCTCCTTCCTCTCTCTCTCCTTTCCTTCCTCTCTCTCTCCTTTCCTTCCTCTCTCTCCTTTCCTTCCTCTCTCTCTCCTTTCTTTCCTCTCTCTCCTTTCCTTCTTCTCTCTCCTTTCCTTCCTCTCTCTCCTTTCCTTCCTCTCTCCTTTCCTTCCTCTCTCTCTCCTTTCCTTCCTCTCTCTCTCCTTTCCTTCCTCTCTCTCCTTTCCTTCCTCTCTCTCCTTTCCTTCCTCCTCTCTCTCCTTTCCTTCCTCTCTCTCCTTTCCTTCCTCTCTCTCTCCTTTCCTTCCTCTCTCTCCTTTCCTTCCTCTCTCTCCTTTCCTTCCTCTCTCTCTCCTTTCCTTCCTCTCTCTCTCCTTTCCTTCCTCTCTCTCCTTTCCTTCCTCTCTCTCTCCTTTTCTTCCTCTCTCTCTCCTTTCCATCCTCTCTCTCTCCTTCCTCTCTCTCTCCTTTCCTTCCTCTCTCTCTCCTTTCCTTCCTCTCTCTCCTTTCCTTCCTCTCTCTCCTTTCCTTCCTCTCTCTCTCCTTTCCTTCCTCTCTCTCTCCTTTCCTTCCTCTCTCTCTCCTTTCCTTCATCTCTCTCCTTTCCTTCCTCTCTCTCCTTTCCTTCCTCTCTCTCCTTTCCTTCCTCTCTCTCCTTTCCTTCCTCTCTCTCCTTTCCTTCCTCTCTCTCTCCTTTCCTTCCTCTCTCTCCTTCCTCTCTCTCTCCTTTCCTTCCTCTCTCTCTCCTTTCCTTCCTCTCTCTCTCCTTTCCTTCCTCTCTCTCCTTTCCTTCCTCTCTCTCTCCTTTCCTTCCTCTCTCTCCTTTCCTTCCTCTCTCTCTCCTTTCCTTCCTCTCTCTCTCCTTTCCTTCCTCTCTCTCTCCTTTCCTTCCTCTCTCTCTCCTTTCCTTCCTCTCTTTCCTTTCCTTCCTCTCTCTCTCCTTTCCTTCCTCTCTCTCCTTTCCTTCCTCTCTCTCTCTCTCCTTTCCTTCCTCTCTCTCTCCTTCCTCTCTCTCTCCTTTCCTTCCTCTCTCTCTCCTTCCTCTCTCTCCTTTCCTTCCTCTCTCTCTCCTTTCCTTCCTCTCTCTCTCCTTTCCTTCCTCTCTCTCCTTTCCTTCCTCTCTCTCTCCTTCCTCTCTCTCCTTTCCTTCCTCTCTCTCTCCTTTCCTTCCTCTCTCTCCTTTCCTTCCTCTCTCTCTCCTTCCTCTCTCTCCTTTCCTTCCTCTCTCTCTCTCTCTCCTTCCTCTCTCTCCTTTCCTTCCTCTCTCTCTCCTTTCCTTCCTCTCTCTCTCCTTTCCTTCCTCTCTCTCCTTTCCTTCCTCTCTCTCTCTCCTTTCCTTCCTCTCTCTCCTTTCCTTCCTCTCTCTCTCCTTTCTTTCCTCTCTCTCCTTTCTTTCCTCTCTCTCTCCTTTCTTTCCTCTCTCTCCTTTCTTTCCTCTCTCTCCTTTCTTTCCTCTCTCTCTCCTTTCTTTCCTCTCTCTCCTCTCTCTCCTCTCTCTCCTTTCCTTCCTCTCTCTCCTTTCCTTCCTCTCTCTCCTTTCCTTCCTCTCTCTCTCCTTTCCTTCCTCTCTCTCTCCTTTCCTTCCTCTCTCTCCTTTCCTTCCTCTCTCTCCTTTCCTTCCTCTCTCTCCTTTCCTTCCTCTCTCTCTCCTTTCCTTCCTCTCTCTCTCCTTTCCTTCCTCTCTCTCTCCTTTCCTTCCTCTCTCTCCTTTCCTTCCTCTCTCTCCTTTCCTTCCTCTCTCTCTCCTTTCCTTCCTCTCTCTCTCCTTTCCTTCCTCTCTCTCCTTTCCTTCCTCTCTCTCTCCTTTCCTTCCTCTCTCTCTCCTTTCCTTCCTCTCTCTCTCCTTTCCTTCCTCTCTCTCTCCTTTCCTTCCTCTCTCTCCTTTCCTTCCTCTCTCTCTCCTTTCCTTCCTCTCTCTCTCCTTTCCTTCCTCTCTCTCTCCTTTCCTTCCTCTCTCTCCTTTCCTTCCTCTCTCTCTCCTTTCCTTCCTCTCTCTCCTTTCCTTCCTCTCTCTCCTTTCCTTCCTCTCTCTCTCCTTTCCTTCCTCTCTCTCCTTTCCTTCCTCTCTCTCCTTTCCTTCCTCTCTCTCTCCTTTCCTTCCTCTCTCTCTCCTTTCCTTCCTCTCTCTCCTTTCCTTCCTCTCTCTCCTTTCCTTCCTCTCTCTCTCCTTTCCTTCCTCTCTCTCCTTTCCTTCCTCTCTCTCCTTTCCTTCCTCTCTCTCCTTTCCTTCCTCTCTCTCCTTTCCTTCCTCTCTCTCCTCTCTTCCTCTCTCTCTCTCCTTTCCTTCCTCTCTCTCTCCTTTCCTTCCTCTCTCTCCTTTCCTTCCTCTCTCTCCTTTCCTTCCTCTCTCTCCTTTCCTTCCTCTCTCTCCTTTTCTTCCTCTCTCTCCTTTCCCTCCTCTCTCTCCTTTCCTTCCTCTCTCTCGTTTCCTCGTTTTAACTCAGGTTCAAGTTCAGCTCGGTCTTAGATCATGTCTCGTTGCCGTTGGCGACGAGACGCTGGGGACGTGACTTCCATCGACAACGCTCTCCTGCTTCCTCCTCCTCCTCCTCCTCTCCACTTCTCCCTTCCTTCCTTCCTTCCTTCCTTCCTTCCTTCCTTCCTTCCTTCCTTCCTTCCTTCCTTCCTTCCTTCCTTCCTCATTCCCGACATCTGCTCTTCTAACTTTGGTCAAACGACTCTCGCTGCTGCGTTTCTGTGACCTGGAATTCCAGAGTTAAGACTTTGAGTAGAGACGCTTCTCAAACACGCAACTAATACGACTAAAGC
>NC_136857.1:38478448-38520948 GCF_951799975.1 Gobius niger
GGCTTTACCCCAATCCAAAAGCTTCTGGAAAAAAGGTGAGAAAATAGCAACAAAACTGAGATGGAAACAATGATGAAGATGTGACAAAAAAGTGCTGTATGTAATGTAAACTTAGACAAAAAACGGACAAAAAATTGACAATTTTTTGGCAAAAATGTGACAAAAATGTGAGAAAAAAAATATAAAAAAAATTACAAAAAAATGATGAAAAAGTGATGAAAAAGTGGCAAAAATGTCACAAAAAATTGACAAAAAAGGACAAAAAATGACCAAAAAAAATATGAAAAAACTATGAAAATGTGACAAAAATGTGGAAAAAAAATTGACAAAAATTTGACAACAAAAGGAAAAATGTGACAAAAAGTGACCAAAAAAGTACTATTTGACAAAAAAAATAACAAAAAAGTTACAATAATGAGTTGAAACCCCCCCAAAAATTGATGGAAAAAAAAATGTGATGACGTGAGGAAAAAGATCCATTTAGATGAGTTTTGTAGGTCTTAGCTTTCAAATGAGGTGTTACACTGGCCTACAGGATTTGGGTAAAGCTGAACTGGAGAAAATGCTCTCGGTTCAGGCGGGAGTTAAGAGGTTAATTAAGTGTTAACTCATCATTTATAAAGGCTAAATAATGTGTAGTTATTATAAAGTGTTACCGAAGCTGTTTTTTTAATGGAAAAATTAGTAAAAATGTAATTTTCGCCTTATTTTTTGATATTCAAAACTCAATAACTCAGGCGAGGAATTAGACGTTAAAAATCCCTCTAAAAATCTTGGTAACACTTTATAACAACTACACATTATTTAGTCTTTATAAATGATGAGTTAGCAGTTAATTAATCATGAACAATGCATTAGTTAAGTGTGACTAACCCTTAATAACTACTTAACAAAGGAGTAAGTCAAGCATGAAAAAGGATTCATTATGAGTTTGGCATTAAATGTAGTAGTTAAGTAGTTATTAAGTGTTGTAGTAGTAGTAGTAGTAGTGTGTTAACTAATGAGTTGTTCATGATGAATTAAGTGTTAACTCATCATTTATTAAGGCTAAATAAGGTGTAGTTATTATAAAGTGTTACCACAGCTTCTTTTAAAACCAAACAAGAAATCCAACATCCCGTCTGAAAAAGTCTCATTCATCAATAAAATAAAACCGTACATTTGAAAGTAGCTCAATCCGTTATTCAGATTGTGTCGCCCAAAATATACATGAAAAAATAAAATGACAGATAACTGTATTTTTTCTCACATTTATGACAGTTAATCAATGATATCTGTAAATGTACATTTGTTTCCTGTTCACCTGCAGTGTCTGGCCTTAAACATGTAAAGCACTTTAGGCAGTTTCTGTTTTTAAATGTTCTATAGAAATAAACTCGACCTAAATTCAGCTTTAGACGAATGTTCAGAATAAAGATCCGAAAGCTCCGCCTCTGAGTGTGTGTGTTCGAAGCCTTGGTCAGAGACAAAGTGCTTTATCTTTTCTGTGGATGGACCGAGGAGACCCCAGGACGTCTTAGGGAAAACACACACACACACGTTGCTATCTTAGCGAGGACACTCATAGACATAATGTACTACCCACACCCAAACCCTGGACCCTAAAACCACACCCTGACCCTCAAGCAGTCCTTCAAATAAGTGAGGACGCCCCAAAATGTCCTCACTCTGCTAGAAACTCAAACAGGTCCTCACAATGTCGTAATTAAGAGAACACACACACACACACACATACTAGAGGTGGGCAATACTGAGTGTATCGGCAGTTTCAATAAATGGGGACAAATTAGGGAAAAAGAAGAAAAAGAGAGAAAAAGAGGGAAAAAATAGTAAAAGAATTTGAGGGGGAAATAATAAGAAAAACACTGGGTAAGTCATGCTCCTTTTTTAGGTTTCCCAAAGACTGAACTGAAGCAGTGGGAAAAGCTCTGCAGGTTTGATGAAACATTTTGTCAGATTTTACCGACGGTTAACTTGAATATGTATTTAAGCTAACTCGTAGCGCTAAATAGTTGCATTTTATTTATTTATTTGTGAGATAATGGAGGAACAATGCATATTAATGAACATTTAACAAATAGGGCTGCTCGATTATTGAACAAAAAAAACATGATTATTTTTGTCATAATTGAAATCACGATTATTAAAACGATTATTTGTTGCCTTAAAATAGTCTTTATTTTATTTATATATTTATTAAATTATGCTGAATATTTTCTGTTTTCTGAACAATCATAAAAGTACAAATGATTTCAAGTTTGCCTCGATTAAAGAGAGGTCTCTGAAAAGGAAAAGGAAAGGGAAAATAATCCCAGCGCCAGGACATAACGCAAGTCTGCTTTGCAAAAAAAAGAAGAAAAAAAAGAATAACAAAAAAAACACGATTATGCTAATTATGTAATCATTCAGTGTAATAATCGAAATCGTAATGGAATTTCGATTAATTGCACAGCCCTACATAGTCTTGAGCTACTTTCCGTGTGTGGACCCCCGGGCAGGTTGATGTTATTTACACACAACATAATCTGCATGATGTGTTTTTCCACCAAGCGTAATCTACAAGGCGAAAAAGTTATCATATAAAATACTACAAAACATATTTCTATTTACAATGTATGAACTTGCATTAACACGATCACACTAGCTTGAACACGGCCCTTTCTCATCTCCTCGTCACATTCAAACTTCGGGACATGGCCAGAGTTCACAGCTCGTTCCGACCGCTCACTCAGAGACGAGGTTTGTCCAAAACAACACAGAAAAAGCCGTCAAAGAAGAAGCAGAAGTGGGCGATCTCAGTGCAGAACAACCGGCGCGTGTAGTTTGTTTGTAGTGAGGACAGTCATAGACATAATGTACTACCCACACCCTCACCCTGAACCCTAAACCCCCATCCTGACCCTGAACCCTAAACCCCCATCCTGACCCTGAACCCTAAAACCCCATCCTAACCCTGAACCCTAAACCCCCATCCTGACCCTGAACCCTAAACCCCCATCCTGACCCTGAACCCTAAACCCCCATCCTGACCCTGAACCCTAAACCCCCATCCTGACCCTGAACCCTAAACCCCCATCCTGACCCTGAACCCTAAAACCCCATCCTGACCCTGAACCCTAAACCCCCATCCTGACCCTGAACCCTAAAACCCCATCCTGACCCTCAAATAAGTGAGCATGTCCTCACTCTGTGGAAAACTCAAACTGGTCCTCACAACGTCGTAGTTAAGAGAACACACACACACACACACACACACACACACACACACACAAGAGGTGGGCAATATCGGCAGTGTCAATAAATGGGGACAAATTAGGGGAAAAGAAGAAAAAAGAAAACAAAAAGAGGTAAGAAATAGTTTAAAAAAATTTGAGGGGGGATAATAATAAGAAAAACACAGGGTAAAAAAAAATAAAAAAAAAAATTGGGGGAAGCTGAAAAACAAATAAAGTCAAAACAACAGAATGTTCCAAAAAATTGGGTAAAATAAAAAAAATGGCTAAAAAAGTGGGAAAAATGTAATAAAACAAAAATAATAACAAGAATAAGGGAAATTGTGGATAGTGTTTTTTTCTGCCCTTTTACAGTCGCTGAGACAAAGTGATGTAAATGTAGATTTTCTGCATATTTGTAAAAAAAATCATTTCATATTTGTTCTCGAGAAATATTCAGGTTTGTTCAAATCTCACAGCTCGAATACAGGGAAACTCGGAAAATGACAATCTCGTTAAAAAGTGCAAAGTGTGAAACTAATGATTTAGACTCATTATTTTTACTTTATTTGTTATAATTTTGATTATTGTGGCTCAGCTTGTAAAAAACACAAATTCTGAATCTCATGAAATTATAAGTATATAGTATATAGTGGAATTACAGAAATAAATGAACTTTTGAACGATTCTAATTTTGTTTGAAAAATCAACAATCGACGACAAACATTAAGTCAAGTTAGAGACAATTCAAAACCAGACTGAAAAAGTCACGAAGTCTTTGTTTGTATTTACTACAACGTCAGGACCAAAACAATGAGCTTTTGTAGAGAAACACCCTCTACAAAACACTGTGGACGGAACATCTGCGAGTCGTTCCAGCCGAACCCGAGCAAACGCCTCAGAAAAGTCCCGGCTTTAAACCCGAGGCTCAGAACATGTGGAAACATCTGGAACAGACGAGACGAGACCAAACTGTGAGTTTTGTTCAGGAGGTTCGGCTCAAAAACACGGAAACACAAGATCACCATCGATTTGGTTCATGAAACGACAAATCAGCAAAGTCACTAAGGCTGAGGATGGACTCGAGGGGTTTCCACGACAACAAAAGGCTCGTAACCACTGCCCTATTGTACATGTTTTTAGTGGTGGGGCAAACCTGAGGCGGAGAGAAAGAAACACATTAAAGGAAACCTCGGCTCCGTCTGTGGTCACGGTCGATGTCTGATTAAACGTTCCACTGAACTGTCTCTGGACCTGAGCCTCTTCCTCCTCTCCCTCCTCCTCTTCCTCCTCTCCCTCCTCCTCCTCCTCTTCCTCCTCTCCCTCCTCTCCCTCCTCTTCCTCCTCTCCCTCCTGTCCCTCCAGTTCCTCCTCTCCCTAAATCTAAATCTGTGTTGTTTTCAAAATAAAGCCTTAAATCTGTGTCGTTTTCAAAATAAAAGCCTTAAATCAGTGTCGTTTTCAAAATAAAGCCTTAAATCAGTGTCGTTTTAAAAATAAAAGCCTTAAATCTGTGTCGTTTTCAAAATAAGAGCCTTAAATCTGTGTCGTTTTCAAAATAAAGCCTTAAATCTGTGTTGTTTTCAAAATAAAGCCTTAAATCAGTGTCGTTTTAAAAATAAAAGCCTTAGATCTGTGTCGTTTTCAAAATAAAAGCCTTAAATCTGTGTCGTTTTCAAAATAAAAGCCTCACTTGTAGAAAACAAGTGTGTGAGTGTGTATCCTCCTGTCTTTAGCCGCTGCCGTCTCCCACACAGGAAATGCCCATATTTGGATGACAGCCTGTCGTGCTACACGTGGATCCCACACCTGTCGCGTGTGTGAGTGAGTAAGCGTGGGAAAGGCGTGTTGGAGTCACTTCCTGGAGGATAAACGCGCTAAAACTTTAGTCTCGTCTCGTTAGGGCCGGGATTAAAGCTTTAGTTTCAGAGGCTAACGAGGGGGAGGGGGGTATGCAAATGAGATGCAAATGAGGCCGGAGTGTGGGAACAGCAGCTGCTCATTCACAAACTCCTCATTCATCCCTTTCCCTCCTCACTCCTCTCTCCGGCTCCTCCAGCGTCTGCTTCCTCCTCACCCTCGGCACTGAGGTCACAGGTTCGATTCCCGGACTCGTCTCATTCACTTTGAGGCTCCTACAGTTTCTCTCCTATACCCTACACCCTACCCCATTTAACGATTCATTTGAAACTTCTGGTACATTTTCCTCCAGATCCGGACATGAACACGAGGGAGCCTTTACTGACACTTATTTCAGACAGTCCCAGTGCTGCCCCCTGCTGCCCGGGCTGTGATCTGCATCCTTATACATGAATGGGTATCAGCTCTGAACCCGGTCCAGACGCCTGTCCCTCCACACGAGCGGCGAGTCAGTGACGTCATCACTATATTTCCCATGAGTCAGCTGTTCTCAAGGGCTTCACCGGCACCGAGGGAATGTTCACCGCAATTACACTCCGCTACACCCTACACCCTACACCCTAAACCCTACACCCAACACCCAACACCCTACATCCTACACCCTACACCCTACACCCTAAACCCTACACCCAACACCCAACACCCTACACCCAACACCCTACACCCTACACCCTACATCCAACACCCTACCTCCTACAGCCTACACCCTACATCCTACACCCTACATCCTACACCCTACACCCTACACCCTACAACCTACACCCTACACCCTACCTCCTACAGCCTACACCCTACATCCTACACCCTACATCCTACACCCTACACCCTACACCCTACACCCTACACCCTACATCCTACACCCTACATCCTACACCCTACACCCTACACCCTACACCCTACAACCTACACCCTACATCCAACACCCTACACCCTACATCCTACACCCTACACCCTACACCCTACACCCTACACCCTACACCCTACACCCTACACCCTACATCCTACACCCTACACCCTACACCCTACACCCTACATCCTACACCCTACACCCTACACCCTACACCCTACATCCAACAACCTACACCCTACATCCTACATCCAACACCCTACACCCTACATCCTACACCCTACACCCTACACCCTACATCCAACACCCTACATCCTACACCCTACACCCTACATCCTACATCCTACACCCTACACCCTACACCCTACATCCAACACCCTACACCCTACATCCAACACCCTACACCCTACACCCTACATCCAACACCCTACATCCTACACCCTACATCCTACACCCTACACCCTACACCCTACACCCTACACCCTACATCCTACACCCTACACCCTACATCCTACATCCTACACCCTACACCCTACACCCTACATCCTACACCCTACACCCTACACCCTACACCCTACACCCTACACCCTACACCCTACATCCTACATCCTACACCCTACACCCTACATCCTACACCCTACACCCTACACCCTACATCCTACACCCTACACCCTACACCCTACATCCTACACCCTACACCCTACATCCTACACCCTAAACCCTACACCCTACATCCTACACCCTACACCCTACATCCTACACCCTACACCCTACATCCTACACCCTACACCCTACACCCTACACCCTACACCCTACACCCTACATCCTACATCCTACACCCTACATCCTACACCCTACATCCTACACCCTACACCCTACACCCTACATCCTACACCCTACACCCTACACCCTACACCCTACACCCTACATCCTACATCCTACACCCTACACCCTACACCCTACACCCTACACCCTACACCCTACATCCTACACCCTACACCCTACACCCTACATCCTACACCCTACACCCTACATCCTACACCCTAAACCCTACACCCTACATCCTACACCCTACACCCTACATCCTACACCCTACACCCTACATCCTACACCCTACACCCTACACCCTACATCCTACACCCTACACCCTACATCCTACACCCTAAACCCTACACCCTACATCCTACACCCTACACCCTACATCCTACACCCTACACCCTACATCCTACACCCTACACCCTACACCCTACATCCTACACCCTACACCCTACATCCTACACCCTAAACCCTACACCCTACATCCTACACCCTACACCCTACATCCTACACCCTACACCCTACATCCAACACCCTACATCCTACACCCTACACCCTACATCCTACACCCTAAACCCTACACCCTACACCCTACATCCTACACCCTACACCCTACACCCTACATCCAACACCCTACATCCTACACCCTACACCCTACACCCTACACCCTACACCCTACACCCTACATCCTACACCCTACATCCAACGCCCTACGCCCTACACCCTACACCCTACATCCTACACCCTACACCCTACACCCTACACCCTACACCCTACACCCTACATCCTACACCCTACATCCTACACCCTACATCCTACACCCTACACCCTACACCCTACATCCTACACCCTACACCCTACACCCTACATCCTACACCCTACACCCTACATCTTACACCCTACACCCTACACCCTACACCCTACACCCTACACCCTACACCCTACACCCTACATCCTACACCCTACACCCTACACCCTACACCCTACACCCTACACCCTACATCCTACACCCTACATCCTACACCCTACACCCTACACCCTACACCCTACATCCTACACCCTACACCCTACACCCTACACCCTACACCCTACACCCTACATCCAACACCCTACATCCTACATCCTACATCCTACACCCTACATCCAACACCCTACATCCTACATCCTACATCCTACACCCTACATCCTACATCCTACATCCAACACCCTACACCCTACATCCTACATCCTACACCCTACATCCAACACCCTACACCCTACATCCTACACCCTACACCCTACACCCTACACCCTACATCCTACATCCTACACCCTACACCCTACACCCTACATCCTACATCCTACATCCTACACCCTACACCCTACATCCTACACCCTACACCCTACATCCTACATCCTACATCCTACACCCTACATCCTACATCCAACACCCTACACCCTACATCCTACACCCTACACCCTACACCCTACATCCTACATCCTACATCCTACACCCTACACCCTACACCCTACATCCTACACCCTAAACCCTACATCCTACATCCTACATCCTACACCCTACATCCTACATCCAACACCCTACACCCTACATCCTACACCCTACACCCTACACCCTACATCCTACATCCTACATCCTACACCCTACACCCTATATCCTACATCCAACACCCTACATCCTACATCCTACATCCTACACCCTACATCCTACACCCTACACCCTACACCCTACACCCTACATCCTAAATCCAACACCCTACATCCTACATCCTACATCCTACACCCTACATCCTACATCCTACATCCTACACCCTACATCCTACATCCAACACCCTACATCCAACACCCTACATCCTACACCCTACACCCTACACCCTACACCCTACATCCTACACCCTACACCCTACATCCAACACCCTACATCCTACACCCTACATCCAACACCCTACACCCTACATCCAACACCCTACACCCTACACCCTACACCCTACACCCTAAACCCTACACCCTAAACCCTACATCCAACATCCTACACCCTACACCCTACACCCTAAACCCTACACCCTAAACCCTACATCCAACATCCTACACCCTACACCCTACACCCTACACCCTAAACCCTACACCCTAAACCCTACATCCAACACCCTAAACCCTACACCCTAAACCCTACACCCTAAACCATACACCCTAAACCCTACATCCTACATCCTACACCCTACACCCAACACCCTACATCCTACACCCAACACCCTACATCCAACACCCTACACCCTACATCCAACACCCTAAACCCTACACCCTACACCCTACATCCAACACCCTACACCCTAAACCCTACACCCTACATCCTACACCCTACATCCAACACCCTACACCCTAAACCCTACATCCAACATCCTACACCCTACACCCAACACCCTACATCCTACATTCTACACCCTACATCCAACACCCTACACCCTACACCCTACACCCTACATCCAACACCCTACACCCTACACCCTACACCCTAAACCCTACACCCTACACCCTACACCCTACATCCTACATCCTACACCCTCAGATACTCGAGTCCTCTCCCTCAGATACTCGAGTCCTCTCCCTCAGATACTCGAGTCCTCTCCCTCAGATACTCGAGTCCTCTCCCTCAGATACTCGAGTCCTCTCCCTCAGATACTCGAGTCCTCTCCCTCAGATACTCGAGTACTCAAGTCCTCTCCCTCAGATACTGGAGTACTCTCCCTCAGATACTCGAATACTCTCCCTCAGATACTCGAGTACTCTCTCCCTCAGATACTGGAGTACTCTCTCCCTCAGATACTCGAGTACTCTCCCTCAGATACTCGAGTCCTCTCCCTCAGATACTCGAGTCCTCTCCCTCAGATACTGGAGTACTCTCTCCGTCAGATACTGGAGTACTCTCTCCCTCAGATACTCGAGTCCTCTCCCTCAGATACTGGAGTACTCTCTCCCTCAGATACTCGAGTCCTCTCCCTCAGATACTCGAGTACTCTCTCCTTCAGATACTGGAGTACTCTCTCCGTCAGATACTGGAGTACTCTCTCCGTCAGATACTGGAGTACTCTCTCCCTCAGATACTCGAGTACTCTCTCCCTCAGATACTCGAGTACTCGCTCCCTCAGATACTGGAGTACTCTCTCCCTCAGATACTCGAGTCCTCTCCCTCAGACACTCGAGTACTCTCTCCCTCAGATACTCGAGTCCTCTCCCTCAGATACTGGAGTACTCTCCCTCAGATACTCGAGTACTCTCTCCCTCAGATACTCGAGTCCTCTCCCTCAGATACTCGAGTACTCTCTCCCTCAGATACTCGAGTCCTCTCCCTCAGATACTCGAGTCCTCTCCCTCAGATACTGGAGTACTCTCTCCTTCAGATACTCGAGTCCTCTCCGTCAGATACTCGAGTCCTCTCCCTCAGATACTCGAGTACTCTCTCCTTCAGATACTGGAGTACTCTCTCCGTCAGATACTGGAGTACTCTCTCCCTCAGATACTCGAGTACTCTCTCCCTCAGATACTCGAGTCCTCTCCCTCAGATACTCGAGTCCTCTCCCTCAGATACTCGAGTACTCTCTCCTTCAGATACTCGAGTCCTCTCCGTCAGATACTGGAGTACTCTCTCCCTCAGATACTCGAGTCCTCTCCCTCAGATACTCGAGTCCTCTCCCTCAGATACTCGAGTACTCTCTCCTTCAGATACTCGAGTCCTCTCCGTCAGATACTGGAGTACTCTCTCCCTCAGATACTCGAGTCCTCTCCCTCAGATACTCGAGTACTCTCTCCCTCAGATACTGGAGTACTCTCTCCCTCAGATACTCGAGTCCTCTCCCTCAGATACTCGAGTACTCTCCCTCAGATACTCGAGTCCTCTCCCTCAG
This sequence comes from Gobius niger, assembly GCF_951799975.1. NCBI lineage: Eukaryota > Metazoa > Chordata > Actinopteri > Gobiiformes > Gobiidae > Gobius > Gobius niger. The sequence goes on from NC_136857.1 coordinate 38,489,143, forward strand.
ATACTCGAGTCCTCTCCCTCAGATACTGGAGTCCTCTCTCCCTCAGATACTGGAGTCCTCTCCCTCAGACACTCGAGTCCTCTCCCTCAGACACTCGAGTACTCTCTCCCTCAGATACTCGAGTCCTCTCCCTCAGATACTCGAGTCCTCTCCCTCAGATACTCGAGTACTCTCCCTCAGATACTGGAGTCCTCTCTCCCTCAGATACTCGAGTCCTCTCCCTCAGATACTGGAGTCCTCTCCCTCAGACACTCGAGTACTCTCTCCCTCAGATACTCGAGTCCTCTCCCTCAGATACTGGAGTCCTCTCTCCCTCAGACACTCGAGTACTCTCTCCCTCAGACACTCGAGTCCTCTCCCTCAGACACTCGAGTACTCTCTCCCTCAGATACTCGAGTCCTCTCCCTCAGATACTGGAGTACTCTCTCCCTCAGACACTCGAGTACTCTCTCCCTCAGACACTCGAGTCCTCTCCCTCAGACACTCGAGTACTCTCTCCCTCAGATACTCGAGTACTCTCCCTCAGATACTGGAGTCCTCTCTCCCTCAGATACTCGAGTCCTCTCCTTCAGATACTCGAGTCCTCTCCCTCAGATACTGGAGTCCTCTCCCTCAGACACTCGAGTACTCTCTCCCTCAGATACTCGAGTCCTCTCCCTCAGATACTGGAGTCCTCTCCCTCAGACACTCGAGTACTCTCTCCCTCAGATACTCGAGTACTCTCTCCCTCAGATACTCGAGTCCTCTCCCTCAGATACTCGAGTACTCTCCCTCAGATACTCGAGTACTCTCTCCCTCAGATACTCGAGTACTCTCTCCCTCAGATACTCGAGTCCTCTCCCTCAGATACTCGAATACTCTCCCTCAGATACTCGAGTACTCTCTCCCTCAGATACTCGAGTCCTCTCCCTCAGATACTCGAGTACTCTCTCCCTCAGATACTCGAGTCCTCTCCCTCAGATACTCGAGTCCTCTCCCTCAGATACTCGAGTACTCTCTCCCTCAGATACTCGAGTACTCTCTCCCTCAGATACTGGAGTACTCTCTCCCTCAGATACTCGAGTCCTCTCCCTCAGATACTCGAGTCCTCTCTCCCTCAGATACTCGAGTCCTCTCCCTCAGATACTCGAGTCCTCTCCCTCAGATACTCGAGTACTCTCTCCCTCAGATACTCGAGTCCTCTCCCTCAGATACTCGAGTCCTCTCCCTCAGATACTCGAGTCCTCTCCCTCAGATACTCGAGTACTCTCTCCCTCAGATACTCGAGTCCTCTCCCTCAGATACTCGAGTCCTCTCCCTCAGATACTCGAGTCCTCTCTCCCTCAGATACTCGAGTCCTCTCTCCCTCAGATACTGGAGTCCTCTCCCTCAGATACTCGAGTACTCTCTCCCTCAGATACTCGAGTCCTCTCCCTCAGATACTCGAGTCCTCTCCCTCAGATACTCGAGTCCTCTCTCCCTCAGATACTCGAGTCCTCTCTCCCTCAGATACTGGAGTCCTCTCCCTCAGATACTCGAGTACTCTCTCCCTCAGATACTCGAGTCCTCTCCCTCAGATACTCGAGTCCTCTCCCTCAGATACTCGAGTCCTCTCCCTCAGATACTCGAGTCCTCTCCCTCAGATACTCGAGTCCTCTCTCCCTCAGATACTCGAGTCCTCTCCCTCAGATACTCGAGTCCTCTCCCTCAGACACTCGAGTACTCTCTCCCTCAGATACTCGAGTCCTCTCCCTCAGATACTGGAGTACTCTCTCCCTCAGACACTCGAGTACTCTCTCCCTCAGATACTCGAGTCCTCTCCCTCAGATACTCGAGTCCTCTCCCTCAGACACTCGAGTACTCTCTCCCTCAGATACTCGAGTCCTCTCCCTCAGATACTGGAGTACTCTCTCCCTCAGACACTCGAGTACTCTCTCCCTCAGATACTCGAGTCCTCTCCCTCAGATACTCGAGTCCTGTCCCTCAGATACTCGAGTACTCTCCCTCAGATACTCGAGTCCTGTCCCTCAGATACTGAAGTCCTCTCCCTCAGATACTCGAGTCCTCTCCCTCAGACACTCGAGTCGTCTGCCTCAGATACTCGAGTCCTCTCCCTCAGATACTCGAGTCCTCTCCCTCAGACACTCGAGTACTCTCTCCCTCAGATACTCGAGTCCTCTCCCTCAGACACTGGAGTACTCTCTCCCTCAGATACTGGAGTACTCTCTCCCTCAGATACTGGAGTACTCTCTCCCTCAGATACTCGAGTCCTCTCCTTCAGATACTCGAGTCCTCTCCCTCAGACACTCGAGTACTCTCTCCCTCAGATACTCGAGTCCTGTCCCTCAGATACTGAAGTCCTCTCCCTCAGATACTCGAGTCCTCTCCTTCAGATACTCGAGTCCTCTCCCTCAGATACTGGAGTCCTCTCCCTCAGATACTCGAGTCCTCTCCCTCAGACACTCGAGTACTCTCTCCCTCAGATACTCGAGTCCTCTCCCTCAGATACTGGAGTACTCTCTCCCTCAGACACTCGAGTCCTCTGCCTCAGATACTCGAGTCCTCTCCCTCAGACACTCGAGTACTCTCTCCCTCAGATACTCGAGTACTCTCTCCCTCAGATACTCGAGTCCTCTCCCTCAGACACTGGAGTACTCTCTCCCTCAGATACTCGAGTCCTCTCCCTCAGATACTGGAGTCCTCTCCCTCAGATACTGGAGTACTCTCTCCCTCAGATACTGGAGTACTCTCTCCCTCAGATACTGGAGTCCTCTCCCTCAGATACTGGAGTACTCTCTCCCTCAGATACTGGAGTACTCTCTCCCTCAGATACTCGAGTCCTCTCCCTCAGATACTGGAGTACTCTCCCTCAGATACTCGAGTCCTCTCCCTCAGATACTCGAGTCCTCTCCCTCAGATACTCGAGTCCTCTCCCTCAGATACTCGAGTACTCTCTCCTGCTGGTGCAGAGCAGGCTCTGGTTTCTCCCTGAGGTCCTGGACGCAGCACAGTGACAGTAAAGTGTGATTTATGCTGCGCTGAGTGGACACTGTCCTCTGTGTCTGAGGCTGAGTCACACTGAGGCTCTGTGCAACATCTGTACAACACATCTGTACAGCATCTACACATAACATCTGTACAGCATCTACACATAACATCTGTAAATATATATATATAATGTTTGTCTTTATTCTCAGAGTACAGCTGTGACTCCTGTGATCGTGTTTTATCCCTTTAACCCGGCTCCGTGTGACTGACCCCTGGCCATATGTGGGCGGAGTTTCTGACCTCGTGACCTGGAGGTTTAGAGGTGAGACCGACTGAGGCAGGAACACGTTAACGGGACATCCATGTTCAAAAACACACAGACCCAAACATCTCTGAGACCGAGCACTTCATTACTATACAATACAAACAGTGTTGGGCCCAGGACTGATCCCTGAGGGGCTCCACAAGCTAGAAGTGAACTGAAAACGACACAGCTTTAATTAGACTAAAGGGACTTTCTCATCAGTTCAATCAACCTTAGTTATGATAAGATGAACTATATCGATGTCAAGAAATGGAAAAAACAGAAAATTAAGAAAAAAGTGGGAAGAAATGTGGAAAAAATTGAGAAAAAGTGGATAAAAAGTGAGGGGAAATTGCAGGAAAATTGTGATATTGTGTCTGTGAATCTACATGTGGAGAACTAACACGCCATCTTAGCCCCGCCTAGTTGTGTCCATCGCCTTAGCCCCGCCTCCTGAGGGTCATTAATGCGCCGTGACCATCGCCTTAGCCCCGCCTCCTCAGGGTCATTAATGCGCCGTGACCATCGCCTTAGCCCCGCCTCCTCAGGGTCATTAATGCGCCGTGACCATCGGCTTAGCCCCGCCTCCTCAGGGTCATTAATGCGCCGTGTCCATCGCCTTAGCCCCGCCTCCTCAGGGTCATTAATGCGCCGTGACCATCGCCTTAGCCCCGCCTCCTCAGGGTCATTAATGCGCCGTGTCCATCGCCTTAGCCCCGCCTCCTCAGGGTCATTAATGCGCCGTGACCATCGCCTTAGCCCCGCCTCCTCAGGGTCATTAATGCGCCGTGACCATCGCCTTAGCCCCGCCTCCTCAGGGTCATTAATGCGCCGTGACCATCGCCTTAGCCCCGCCTCCTCAGGGTCATTAATGCGCCGTGACCATCGCCTTAGCCCCGCCTCCTGAGGGTCATTAATGCGCCGTGACCATCGCCTTAGCCCCGCCTCCTCAGGGTCATTAATGCGCCGTGACCATCGCCTTAGCCCCGCCTCCTGAGGGTCATTAATGCGCCGTGACCATCGCCTTAGCCCCGCCTCCTCAGGGTCATTAATGCGCCGTGACCATCGCCTTAGCCCCGCCTCCTCAGGGTCATTAATGCGCCGTGACCATCGCCTTAGCCCCGCCTCCTCAGGGTCATTAATGCGCCGTGACCATCGCCTTAGCCCCGCCTCCTCAGGGTCATTAATGCGCCGTGACCATCGCCTTAGCCCCGCCTCCTCAGGGTCATTAATGCGCCGTGACCATCGCCTTAGCCCCGCCTCCTCAGGGTCATTAATGCGCCGTGACCATCGCCTTAGCCCCGCCTCCTGAGGGTCATTAATGCGCCGTGACCATCGCCTTAGCCCCGCCTCCTCAGGGTCATTAATGCGCCGTGACCATCGCCTTAGCCCCGCCTCCTGAGGGTCATTAATGCGCCGTGACCGTCCTCCCTAATCTCAGAGATGGACCATAAACGTCGAGCGAGCGCCAAATCATCTCTTTACGAGTCTGTGAAACATCTGCATTTACGAGTGTGTCGTCGGGACCAGTCTGTCCTTTAGAGAAACTTCACACCGTTCACTTTTAAACTTTCAGACTCTGGGGAATGAGGAGGCTCAGGCTCCGCCCACAGCGTCGGGGGGAGGAGCTCAGTGTGCGGCTCACTCCTGGTTATTTCCTGTTTGATTTAATTTGATTGGTGTCTTTGTGATTTGTGAGGAACCTGTGAGGAACCTGTGCTTCTGCAAACAGAACGACAAATGAAGAGGCTACGTAAAATATTTGGCCGTCGGGCAACTCTGTGAAAAAATGTCCAGTAAAAATGTTTTAAACGTTGAGTGTTTGGATGTTTGTTGGACACCTCACCGTACTTTAATATTGTATCCGGCTTTTCATCTGTTTGGGGGACGCTCAGTTTTCTCGGGTCCGGGATTCGACTGATTTGTCGGCTTAAACTGGTAACATTTCCTTTTTGTGTTTCTTTTAGCTTAAAGATCACTTAGAATAAACATAAACAAAGTTATAATAAAACAAATGTTTAAAGGTCCTGCATCATGTGGTTTGACTTCATTCATGCAGAAAAAACAAACACACCCTGAGCATCTGGACAGATGTGAAGAAGGAGCTCTTTCTAACCTACTCTGGACACGCCTGTTCTTTAATCTGACCTAACAATAATGTCACGGAGAAAAGGACTTTATTCAACCTTCCTAAAGAAGAGGACACTCCCCGGAAGTTGTTTTTTCTCTCCGGGATTCGACGACTTTCACCAAAATAGTGTTTTTCTGCGTCTGTCTCTGATGTTTGTGAAGCTTCACCAGAACCAAAGTGGATTCACTTTTAGAACCATGTGTGTGTTAGCGTGTGTGTTAGCGTGTGTGTGAGCTTGTGTGCTAGCGTGTTAGCCATTTATGAAGCAACTCCTTATAACTGCATCATGAAATAACTTTTTGCTGTGGTATTTATATTTCTACTACAGTAAAGTTGTATGAGCGGAGAGAGGGCGCGGAGTTAACTGAATCCAAGCATTGTGTCTTCTGGATTATAAAAATACCTCCAGAAAATACTTATATTTATCACAAAAAATAGTGCTCCATAGTGGTAGAGGTACAATATATCATATACATTCCTTTACTTTACTTTGATTTGGCTAAAACAGCAGGTTCGGTGTTTCCAGACGCCCATCGGAAAATTGTATTTGTGGAAGTTCCGGGCAGATGACACAGCAACGCTAAACACTTTAGCCATGATGCTAACACACGCTAAACACCTTAGCCATGATTCTAACACACGCTAAACACCTTAGCCATGATGCTAACACACGCTAAACACCTTAGCCATGATGCTAACACACGCTAAACACCTTAGCCATGATGCTAACACACGCTAAACACCTTAGCCATGATTCTAACACACGCTAAACACCTTAGCCATGATGCTAACACACGCTAAACACCTTAGCCATGATGCTAACACACGCTAAACACCTTAGCCATGATGCTAACACACGCTAAACACCTTAGCCATGATGCTAACACACGCTAAACACCTTCGCCATGATTCTAACACACGCTAAACACCTTAGCCATGATGCTAACACACGCTAAACACCTTCGCCATGATTCTAACACACGCTAAACACCTTAGCCATGATGCTAACACACGCTAAACACCTTCGCCATGATTCTAACACACGCTAAACACCTTAGCCATGATGCTAACACACGCTAAACACCTTCGCCATGATTCTAACACACGCTAAACACCTTAGCCATGATGCTAACACACGCTAAACACCTTAGCCATGATGCTAACACACGCTAAACACCTTAGCCATGATGCTAACACACGCTAAACACCTTAGCCATGATGCTAACACACGCTAAACACCTTAGCCATGATGCTAACACACGCGAAACACCTTAGCCATGATGCTAACACACACTAAACACTTTAGCCATGATGCTAACACACGCTAAACACTTTAGCCATGATGTTAACATATGCTTAACACTTCAGCCATGATTCTAACACACGCTTAACACCTTAGCCATGATGCTAACACATGCTAAAAACTCATGAACACATGTTCCAGCACACGCCTCAGAGACACTCAGGTGAACACATGTTCCAGCACACGCCTCAGAAACACTCAGGTGAACACATGTTCCAGCACACGCCTCAGGAACAGTCAGGTGAACACATGTTCCAGCACACGCCTCAGAGACACTCAGGTGAACACATGTTCCAGCACACGCCTCAGGAACACTCAGGTGAACACATGTTTCAGCACACGCCTCAGAGACACTCAGGTGAACACATGTTCCAGCACACGCCTCAGGAACACTCAGGTGAACACATGGTCCAGCACACGCCTCAGAGACAGTCAGGTGAACACATGTTCCAGCACACGCCTCAGAGACACTCAGGTGAACACATGGTCCAGCACACGCCTCAGAGACACTCAGGTGAACACATGTTCCAGCACACGCCTCAGGAACACTCAGGTGAACACATGGTCCAGCACACGCCTCAGAGACAGTCAGGTGAACACATGTTTCAGCACACGCCTCAGGAACACTCAGGTGAACACATGTTCCAGCACACGCCTCAGCCCGTCACTCACCTGCGTGTACGAAGTAGGCCAGGTAGAGGTCGAGCTCCTTGACGGACACGCCGATGTGGTGCGGCTGGACGCACAGCGAGTGGTTGGCGCACTGCGGGCTCTTGACCAGCCGCTCGCCGTCCGTGCTCTCCAGGGGGATGCCCTTGAACAGGATGACCATGACCAGGTCCAGGCGCCACACCTTATCGGCCTGGCGCAGGCAGTCGATGCGCCGCATCTTGCCCTTCTGGTCGGGGTTGGAGAGCACGCAGCACGGAGCCTTCTTCCCCGTCACCGTCAGCACGAAGTCCTCGCGGAACTCCGGCCGGATGTCCTTCCGCAGTTTGGCGAGCAGCCGCGACGCCCACTTCTGCTTGACCTCGGGCTTCTCTCCCAGGAGCTCGTCCTTCACGGCGCGCTCCTCCTCCTTCGACATGCGCTTCTCGTGCTTCTTGAAGTATTTACGTTTGCGAGCCTGGAGGTTGAACCAGGTGTAGGCGAAGGCGCGAACGTGCGGCAACAGGGCCTCGATGAACGGATGGAACTCATCCTGAGAAGACAAGAAGAACCAGGGTTAGTGTTGGAACCTTCTCTTTGAGAACAAGAACTCATCCTGAGAACACAGGAGGAACCAGGGTCAGTGTTTGAACCTTCTCTTTCAGAACAAGAACTCATCCTGAGAACACAGGAGGAACCAGGGTTAGTGTTTGAACCTTCTCTTTCAGAACAAGAACTCATCCTGAGAACACAGGAGGAACCAGGGTTAGTGTTGGAACCTTCTCTTTGAGAACAAGAACTCATCCTGAGAACACAGGAGGAACCAGGGTCAGTGTTTGAACCTTCTCTTTCAGAACAAGAACTCATCCTGAGAACACAGGAGGAACCAGGGTCAGTGTTTGAACCTTCTCTTTCAGAACAAGAACTCATCGTGCAACAACAGCAGAATGGAGTTTGTGAACGACAGGAGAGCAGAGCCTGGGTCAGGGAGGTTCTCTGATCATCTGCCTGGAGGTTTGGAGCAGCTGTATCTCATGGAGCTTTTGAGCTGCCCGTCGGGCACCGCACTGAGGTCACTTGTACAGTATTTGTGTGAAAGAAGAGTTCTAGAAATGTGCTGATGCAGCTCATGTAGGAACCTCTGTGAGGAACGTTACGCTCCAGAGAGAGAACGGAACGAGAAGAAGGAGCAGAGACGGGTCTGAGTCTGAGAGACACAAGAGCAGCTCAGTTAAACCAGGAAGTTCCTCCTGGTCAGTCAAACAAATCAACGTTAAAAAGGAAGAACACGCACATCCCATCTTAATAGTGTGCAGGACCAAAGTCCACTATGAAGATGAAAAAGAGAAAAGTCCGCACAACGAAGCAGCTCCCAGAAAAGTGTGTATTCCTTACACCACCGAGGGCAGGGGGAGGCACGTTTCCTTGGCGGAGAGAGACCGAGGCCGAAGCCGCTGATTATTAGCCCTAAGTAAAGCACAACACTGGAAAACTGATCACCTTAAATGAGATAAATGACTTCAAATTGCCTGAATTAAAGTTCTTCTATGTTGAATTTGTATCGGTTTGAACTAATCCAAGATACAAAGGCTATAGCGCCAATGGAACATGAATAAAAAAGAGAATAACTACATAATATATGACCTAATCGGGTGCATTGACAGTATTTCAACCTTTTTTTTCTCCCATTTAACTGTAATAATGTTAAAAGTTCTCTCTGATTTGTGTAATAATGTTTCTAAAATCATCTTGAGGGCCAGAGTTGCTGTGCTGGAGGGCCGGATATGGCCCCCGGGCCTGACATTGCCGACCCCTGACCTCGGCCCTTCCTCAGACATGAAGGACGAGGACAAATACACACAGCGTTTGATTAGAGAGGTCACATGAGCATCACATGACCAGTCACATGACCAGTCACATGACCAGTCACATGTCTGAACAAAAACAACATTTGCTTTTGTTATATCAGTCTTCGAGTACCCGTCATCTGGAGTAGCCGGTACTTTCTCTGTGTGCAGAGAGTGGCCTACGTTGGTTCTACGTGGGTATAAGAACGACCAACATAGTGTGACATCGCGTCACGTGACAATGGAATAAAATAAATAGCCACACTGCAGCGATGGTGAACCACAATATAGAGAGACCACAGCACTGGAGCCCCGACATCTAGATTATAAAAAGGTCTGATGTCAAAGTCTTCATTGAGACCTGAGAGCTCAACGTGTCCAAGGTGTGAATCCAGAAAACTCCCCTTTCTAAACAGGAGGGACTCACTTCCTCCATCCCCACACGTCTCAGGGTCCTGACTGTGTTTGTGATTTGTAAAGTGGAGCCACTGGACTTTTGTCTTCATGGTTGCGAACGTTGGATCTGTGTTCTGAGGTTCTAGTTTTTAGAGGTCTGGTTGTTTTTCCAATAAATGCGAGTCCACAAGGACATTCCAGCATAAATATGGCATTGTTTGTGTTACAAACTTTGTCATCAGTGAAGGTGAGACACTGCAGGTGAATAAGGAACATGTTTGAAGCTTTTGCAGTAGATTACCTGCACAGACGTGAGAGGAAAATATATTACAAGTCATTTTATGTTTTCATGTAAAAACAAGGTGTTTTATGCCAAAAAATGCCCAAAATGTCTCATCATTTCGGCGACAAAATATGAATAACGGATGGAGCTCCATTCAAATGTATAATTTTATTTTACTGATGAATGAGACACCAAGACATGTTCACAGGGGATTTGGGATGTGGTGTTTAGTTTTAAAATGATCTGTTTCTTACTGGAAAAATATGTAAAAACTTAATTTTTGCCTTATTTTTTTATATATTCAAAACTCAATAAATCAGGCTGGGAATTAGATATTAAACAATCCCTCTGAAAACTCTTCCAAACATTGTTCAGTCCAAGGCTGGACCATGTGAAGTCTTAAGGAGCTGCTGACGTCGAGACAGCGTCGCCACAATGAGAGGAAAATGCATTCTGAGGAAAAGCCTCTGAAATTACCTTTGCCCAAATAACTCAATGGGCAAACATTGAATCAGTGCAATATTTAAACATGTTAATGTGAAGATTAGGCAGATTTTTTGTTTCCAGGTGAAAGCTCGTATGTTCAGACTTGGCCCAAAACCTGAAAACTGAAGAAAACAGTTTTGCCTGTAGTGTCTCCCTTTAAACAAATGAGACTCGGTGAATGAATCAAATGAAGATGGAAGATTCTTGATAAATAAATCCCTTTCCGCCGCTCCAGCACCAGCTCTCTCCGTTTACTTTTCACTCTTACGTACTTACAGTGGTCATTACAGTGGTACTTATTGTGGTACTTACAGTGGTCATTACTGTGGTACTTATTGTGGTACTTACAGTGGTCATTACTGTAATTAGGGCTAGGGAGTCACAGAGTTACCCCTGTATCTCTCATTACTAACAGATACAGGGGTAACCCTTAGTAATGAAGGTTCTATTTACTTTGGTACAAATCATAAGTAGTAAATGAGGTACTTGTACAAACGGAAGTCATTTCTAGGATTGTGTGACTATAAAACAACATAAAACAGCATTAGGGAAAACAAGAAGTACCACCTTCATTACTAAGAGTCACCACTGTATCTACAAGTACATACCTGGTAATTCTCACTATAGTATCCTTCAAGTACCACAACATGTACCCAGAATTACCACTATTATTACTAGTATTTACCACTGTAAGTACCACCATAGGCACCACTGTAAGTACCACCATAGGCACCACTGTAAGTACCACCATGAGTATCTGAAACCCTCCTGACTGTGAGCCGTGTGAGGAGGAAACGCTCTCGTCCCACAGACTCGGATCCTGGTTTTAGTCTCGGTTTGGACTCGTTCCAACAAAACAAAACGCCTCGAGAGAAAAACGGAAAAAAAAGAAAACAAAAGAAAACAGGGAGAGGAAGAAAAACATGGCCGTGTTTTTATCTCCGTTTCCCAAAAGTCAGAACCTCTGCAACAAAGAGACGAGAACCGAGCGAGAGCGAGAGCGGGAGCGGGAGGGCATCCGGCTCTCACAGCGTCAGACACCACTGGTTTAGGGTTTATTATTATTATTATTATTATTATTATTATTATTATTAACATTGTTATTATTACTATTATTATTATTATCATTATTATTATCATTCTCATTATTACTATTATTATTACTTTACAAGTATAAGCCAGAAAATCACGCTTGCAACTTTCCTGTCTACGGGTCGGAGTCACCAATACACACTAATATTATCACCAAGAAGAAGCTAACAGGCTGTTAACCTCTTCACTCCCGCCTGAACCCAGAGCATTTTCTCCAGTTCAGCTTTACCCAAATCCTGTCGGCCAGTGAATATTTTATTTCGAGCTACACAAAACAGACACAAAAGCGAGAAAAAAAACAACAACAAAAAAACAGCCGTCTAGCTCGAACGCCGTGTGTAACGCCTCATTTGAAAGCTAAGATCTACAAAACTCATCTAAATGGATCTTTTTCCTCACGTCGTCAGATTTTTTCCCCATCTTTTTTGGGGGGTTTTCAACTCATTATGTAACTTTTTGGTTAATTTTTTGTCACTTTTTGTCACATTTGTCCTTTTGTTGTCAATTTTTGGTCAAATTTTGGTCAAATTTTGTCAATTTTTTATCAATTTTTTGCCACGTTTGCATCATTTTTTCATAATTTCTTCATAATTTTGTCATAATTGTTTGTAAATTTTTTTGTCCTTTTTTGGACATTTTTTGTGACATTTTTGCCACTTTTTCATCATTTTTTCATCATTTTTTTGTTAATTTTTTCGTCATTTTTTGGTCTTTTTTTTGTCAATTTTTTGTCACATTTTTGTCATTTTTTTTGCATTTTTTTTGTCAAATTTTTTGTCAATTTTTTTGTCAATTTTTTTGTCAATTTTTTGTCCGTTTTTTGACATTTTTTTGACATTTAAGTTACAGCACTTTTTTGTCACATTTCCATCTTTGTTTTCGTCTCAGTTTTGTTGCTAGTTTCTCACCTTTTTTCCAGAAGCTTTTGGATTGGGGTAAAGCCAAACTGGAGAATAAGTGCTCGGTTCAGGCGGGAGTTAAGGGGTTAAATTATAAACGTTCACCCGGAAACCAAAGAAAACCGTCTGTAATCTTGTTTGATTCTTGGCTGGTTCTCACAGACGGGCCCGTCACCATCACGAATCTGCAGTTCGATATATCGAGGCAGGAAAGTATCGCGATAAACGATATTATCGACTCTAACGATACTCGATACTGTCGTCGCTCATTTGTTCTGAAAGTTCATCTTCATTTCCTAAAACGCCAAACGACGGCCGTCAGAGCTGACCCTCAACCCGGAAACAAAAACATCCAAAACAGCCACGAAAAAAAAAGAGAGGAAATGACCATATTTGGGTGACAGTATGTGTGAGTGACGTCTTTAATCCACAGCAGAATTTAAAAACGACGCCTTTAAGTTTTATTGTCCCTGATTCACCTGCAGCGTCGGGTCGGTCAGGCTGAACTCATCATTGAAGACTTTAACATTGTGTCTGTGATAAAAGGAGTTCAGCTTTACCCAAATCTAAAATGTGACAGCCTTTAAGTCCGACACTAAACACATCCTCGTATCGATTTGGTTTTTCTTTTTGTTTTTCTTTTCGTCATTTTATCACTTTTCTGTCGCTCTTTTGTTTTTTCATCCTCCTTTTCGTCTCGTGTTCGTCTCGATCCTTAGATTTGGGCAAAGCCGCCCTGAACAACAAGCGCCTTAAAAAGAGGCTCAAAATAAAGACGAAAACCAGGAGGAAAACGTCGCCGAAAAGCGACAAAAAAGCAACAAACGACCGACAAAAACGAGCCGGAAAAACGACAATAACACGACTACAAACTGATGAAAAAGCAACAAAAAAAGAGACAAAAACACTAATACAAAAACTGATGAAAAAGACAAAAAAACAATGACAAAACGCTAATAAAATGTGACAAAAAAGCAACAAACGACCGACAAAAACGAGCCGGAAAAGCAACAATAACACAATTACAAAAGCGACAAAACACGACTAAAAACTGAGGAAAAAGCAAAAAAAAGAGAGACAAAATCACTAATAAAAGAACTGATGAAAAAGCCAATAAAAAAGAGACTAAAACACTAATAAAATGTGACAAAAAAGCGACTAAATACAATTTAAAATTAATGATGAAAAAGCAACAAACGACCGACAAAAGCGACAATAATGTGTCATGAAGGCGTCGGAAAAAGCGACAAAACACGACTTAAAATAAATAAATGAAAAAGCAACAAACGACCGACAAAAACGAGCCGGAAAAGCGACAATAACACGACTAAAAACTGATGAAAAAGCAACAAAAAAAAAAGACAAAAACACTAATAAAAAAACTGATGAAAAAGAAAAAATAATAATGACAAAACGCTCATGAAATGCAACAAAAAAGCAACAAACGACCGACAAAAACGAGCCGGAAAAGCGACAAAACACGACTAAAAACTGATGAAGAAGCAAAAAAAAGAGAGACAAAAACACAACTTAAAACAAATGATGAAAAAGCAGCAAACGACCGACAAAAGCGACAATAATGTGTCATGAAGGCGTCGGAAAAAGCGACAAAACACGACCTAAAAAAAAGAAAGAAAAAGCAACAAACGACGGAAAAAAACGAGCCGGAAAAGCGACAATAACACAATTAGAAAAGCGACAAAACACGACTAAATCTGATGGAAAAGCAAAAAAAAAGAGAGACAAAAACACTAATAAAATGTGACAAAAAAGCGACTAAACACAACTTCTAATAAATTGACAAAAGCGACAATAATGTGTCATGAAGGCGTCGGAAAAAGCGACAAAACACGACTAAAAACTGATGAAAAAGCAACAAACGACCGACAAAAACGAGCCGGAAAAGCAACAATAACACAATTAGAAAAGCGACAAAACACGACTAAATCTGATGGAAAAGCAACAAAAAAAAAGAATAAAACACTAATAAAAAAACTGATGAAAAAGAAAAAATAATAATGACAAAACGCTCATGAAATGCAACAAAAAAGCAACAAACGACCGACAAAAACGAGCCGGAAAAACGACAAAACACGACTAAAAACTGATGAAGAAGCAAAAAAAAAGAGACTAAAACACTAATAAAATGTGACAAAAAAGCGACTAAACACAACTTAAAACAAATGATGAAAAAGCAACAAACGACCGACAAAAGCGACAATAATGTGTCATGAAGGCGTCGGAAAAAGCGACAAAACACGACTAAAAAAAAAGAAAGAAAAAGCAACAAACGACCGACAAAAACGAGCCGGAAAAGCGACAAAACACGACTAAAAACTGATGGAAAAGCAAAAAAAAAGAGACAAAAACCCTAATAAAATGTGACAAAAAAGCGACTAAACACAACTTCTAATAAATTGACCAAAGCGACAATAATGTGTCATGAAGGCGTCGGAAAAAGCGACAAAACATGACTAAAAACTGATGAAAAAGCACAAAAAAAAAATGATTTTTTATTTATTTTTAAGTGACAAAAAAAGCAATAAACGACCGACAGAAGCGACAAAAACCTGAGACAAAAGCATCGACAGAAACGCTTAGAAAATGTGGCTAAATTAGGATCAGTTCTGTCGGCCTTAGCTTTCAAATGAGGCGTCACACTCGAGAGAGCTCTCCTGTCTCCTTTTAGATTTGGGTAAAGCCAGACTGGAGAAAGTGGGTTGAGAGATGAAAGGAGAAAAGCGGAGGTGAGAGTGAGAGGAGGATAAAAACCAGGCGTGTATAAATAATCCCGAAGTGGGTCATAGTTTTGTGTTTGGTGTTGGTGGATTACGCCGCGCCGCGATCGAAGCGGCTAATTTAGGCGGATTAATCCCGAATTAGAACAAATCCCTTTAATCAGGAAACTCCGCGAGATCAACAGGAGCCGCGACGCCGTTTTAGGGCTTTGCGAATCCTCCGAACCGCCGCTTTAAAGTCTCCCTCCGCTCCCCGCGCGCGCGCTCATAAACCTGTTTGTTTTAGTGTTATTTAGTATTTAAACCGTGAGCTCTGAGGCGCGTGAGGGAGGGGAAAAAAAAGCCTAAAATGTGAAAAAGGACAAAATGTTTTTTAAAGGCTGAAACTGCGCAGCGCCACATTCCGGGAGATGCGCGCTCTCTTTACGCGAAACCAAACTAAACTGCTTTAAAAGAACAATGTGGGGGTGAAAGAGTGAGGAGGGGGGGGAGAGGAGAGGAGGTAAAAGAGGAGGAAAAAGAAAAGCAAAAGCGGAGGAGAAGAAGAAGAGGAGAAGAAGAGGAGAGAGAGAGAGCGGGGGATCGGCGGAGCTGCAGCCGGAGAAGGGGCGCGCTGGCCGGCTGCGAACTCGCTCCGAACACCGCCCCCGGAGAGAGGAGGTGGGAGAGTGCGGGAGCGAAAGAGGAGGACGCGGAGGGAAGGGGAGAAGGGGGAGGAAAAGGGGGAGGAAAAGGGGGAGGAAAAGGGGGAGAGCGGAGTTTTTAGGGAGAAAAGTTTGTTCCGGAGCGGCGGAGCGGCGGCGGAGTCCTCGGCCCGGGAGAGGAGCTCACACGGCGGCTACAGCGGCCCCGTTAGAGCCCGCTGTCCGGACCCAGACCACCGGAAACAGTCAGAGAGAGAGACACATAACGGGGGGGCAGGCCGCCGTGCACGCGCGTAGCACCGGGGCGCGCGCGCAGAGTTCAAGTTTTTTTTTGAGGCAAAACCAGGGAAAAGTGAAGTGTCACTCACCTGCGTCAGACAGAGCGGGGAATACATCTCTGTCCTGCTGCAGCTCCGGGGCCCGCGCGAGGGACTGTCCGTGCGCGTGCGTGAGCGAGCGAGCGAGCGAGGGAGCGAGGAGGGGGGCAGGACACGTGCGCGTGCGTGGGGAGACGGGGAGAGACAGACAGAGAGAGAGAGAGAAGGGAAGAGGAGTAACAGTTGTCTCCTGCGTGTGCGCGTTCACATCGCCGCCCGCGCGAACTTCGACCTCTTCGCGGCCGCGCGCTTTTTTGGGTTACACACGCACGCGCCTCCCGCTGCTGTAACGGGACGGGCACGTGCACGCGGGCCGGGAGCGCGCCTCGGTCAGTCCAGACTCGGGAAAGAAACGGGACATGTCCAAAAGCGACCGCAACAAGAAGAAGAAGAAGAGGAGGAGGAAGAGGAGGAAGAAGAAGTCCCTGCGGCGGAGGAAGCGGCGGAGCGGCCCCGCGGAGGCAGCTCACAGCCGGGGGCAGCGAGGCGAGGGCGGCCGGTCAGGTCCAACACGTCCCGGGGCGAGAGCGGAGCGGAGCAGGCGGAGAGGCGCGGCGGCATGTCCGCCCGGGCTGCGGCTGTGGGGCTGCGGAGAGGCGGTGTGGTCCCGGTAGAGTCCCGGTGGAGTCCCGGTGTGGTCCCGGTACAGTCCCGGTGTGGTCCCGGAGTGGGGGTCTCCTCCTGGAGCGGCTCGTCTGCAGTGGGAGCACCGGCGGGATCCCTGAGCTGCGCGGCCGCCTCGCCTCTGAAACGCACCGCGGCTGTTTCCCGGTAATTTATGTCCGACCGTAAAGCGCCGGAGAGAGAGGGGAGGGAGGGGGAGGAGGGGGGCGGGGGGAGGAGGGGGGGCTGTCCCGGAGAGAAGAGCCGCTCTCTCCTCTGTCCGCGCGCTCGGCCCGGTCTGAGGAGCCGCCGTTAAAGCGACACCGCTTTGATTTTCACTTTATGAAAGTGAAGATGTTTTAAAGCGCGCGCTGTGCTCGGCCTGTCCTGGAGCGCCCCCTGCAGGCCGCGCGGGCAAACACAGACACGGCGAGGAACTCACTCTGCTCGGCTTTACTCGAGTACAATGACCAGGAGAGTAACATTACTCACATTACTCAGTACTGAGGAAAACAAGTCTGAAGGTACGCAACGTGAGGCCCGGGGGCCAAATCCGGCCCTGGAGCACAAACCTCTGGCCCCAAGATGATTTTCACAAATATTATTATTGCTGAAATATACTTTAAAGTATGAGAGTCACCACAGTGCAGGGCAGGAGAGTCTTTCACTGGACCACTTTAAAGACGGAGTAAAGACGCTTTTGAAACAGAGGTTTTTAATCTCACTTTGATATAAAACATGGAGATGATGGAGGAGATGATGGAGCTCATTGTTCTGGTTTGTTTCTGACTCGTCTCGATACATTTATTCTTTATTGAAGTTTCTGCTGGAGGAGGAAGAACCTGGTGTGAGGGAGATACACCTGAAACTGGTCTGAAGCTGAAGTGACCCTGGTCAGATCAGTCACCGTGTTTCTACATCTGTCAGAACATCTTCATCAGAACATCTTCATCAGAACATCTGCATCAGAACATCTGCATCAGAACATCTTCATCAGAACATCTTCACTCAGAACATCTTCATCAGAACATCTTCATCAGAACATCTTCACTCAGAACATCTTCATCAGAACATCTTCATCAGAACATCTTCATCAGAACATCTTCACTCAGAACATCTTCATCAGAACATCTTCATCAGAACATCTTCATCAGAACATCTTCACTCAGAACATCTTCACTCAGAACATCTTCATCAGAACATCTTCATCAGAACATCTTCATCAGAACATCTTCATCAGAACAACTTCATCAGAACATCTTCATCAGAACATCTTCATCAGAACATCTTCACTCAGAACATCTTCATCAGAACATCTTCATCAGAACATCTTCATCAGAACATCTTCACTCAGAACATCTTCACTCAGAACATCTTCATCAGAACATCTTCATCAGAACATCTTCATCAGAACATCTTCACTCAGAACATCTTCATCAGAACATCTTCATCAGAACATCTTCACTCAGAACATCTTCATCAGAACATCTTCATCAGAACATCTTCATCAGAACATCTTCATCAGAACATCTTCATCAGAACATCTTCACTCAGAACATCTTCATCAGAACATCTTCATCAGAACATCTTCATCAGAACATCTTCACTCAGAACATCTTCATCAGAACATCTTCACTCAGAACATCTTCATCAGAACATCTTCATCAGAACATCTTCATCAGAACATCTTCACTCAGAACATCTTCACTCACACAGATCAGGGTTCAGGTCCAGACTCTGCCAAGGCCGGATTCATGCAGGGGCTCACAGGGTCTGAGCCCGGGGGCCCCGCAGGCTGAGGGGCCCCCGGGCTCAGGACTAAACCAGGACTAAACTAGGTCTAAACCAGGACTAAACCAGGTCTAAACCAGGACTAAACCAGGACTAAACCAGGACTACACCAGGTCTGAGGAACATATTTTGTCTCAGTGTCAACTCTATTGAAAATGGCGGTCTGTTAAAATGCACCATAAAATCAAAAACCCAGTGGAGGACCCCCAGACCCCCTTGGACCCCACATGGACCACGTGGACCACGTGGACCACATGGACCACATGGACCACATGGACCACATATACCACATGGACCACATGGACCACGTGGACCACATGGACCACATGGACCACATGGACCATATGGACCACATGGACCACGTGGACCACATGGACCATATGGATCACATGGACCACATGGACCACATGGACCATATGGACCACATGGACCACATGGACCACCTGGACCATATGGACCACATGGACCACATGGACCACATGGACCACCTGGACCACATGGACCACATGGACCATATGGACCACATGGACCACATGGACCACCTGGACCATATGGACCACATGGACCACATGGACCACATGGACCACATGGACCACATGGACCATATGGACCACATAGACCACATGGACCACATGGACCACATGGACCACATGGACCACATGGACCATATGGACCACATGGACCACATGGACCACATGGACCACATGGACCACATGGACCATATGGACCACATAGACCACATGGACCACATATACCACATGGTCCACATGGTCCACATGGACCATATGGACCACATGGACCACATGGACCACATGGACCATATGGACCACATAGACCACATGGACCACATATACCACATGGTCCACATGGTCCACATGGACCATATGGACCACATGGACCACATGGACCATATGGACCACATAGACCACATGGACCACATGGACCACATAGACCACATGGACCACATATACCACATGGACCACATGGACCATATGGACCACATGGACCATATGGACCATATGGACCACATGGACCATATGGACCACATGGACCACATGGACCACATGGACCACATGGACCACATGGACCACATGGACCACCTGGACCATATGGACCACATGGACCACATGGACCATATGGACCACATAGACCACATGGACCACATGGACCACATGGACCACATGGACCACATGGACCATATGGACCACATGGACCACATGGACCACATGGACCACATGGACCACATGGACCATATGGACCACATAGACCACATGGACCACATATACCACATGGTCCACATGGTCCACATGGACCATATGGACCACATGGACCACATGGACCATATGGACCACATAGACCACATGGACCACATGGACCACATAGACCACATGGACCACATATACCACATGGACCACATGGACCATATGGACCACATGGACCATATGGACCATATGGACCACATGGACCATATGGACCACATGGACCACATGGACCACATGGACCACATGGACCACATGGACCACATGGACCACATGGACCATATGGACCACATGGACCACATGGACCACCTGGACCACATGGACCACATGGACCACCTGGACCATATGGACCACATGGACCACATGGACCACATGGACCACATGGACCACATGGACCATATGGACCACATGGACCACATGGACCACCTGGACCATATGGACCACATGGACCACATGGACCACATGGTCCACATGGTCCACATGGACCACATGGACCACATGGACCATATGGACCACATAGACCACATGGACCACATATACCACATGGTCCACATGGTCCACATGGACCACATGGACCACATGGACCACATGGACCATATGGACCACATAGACCACATGGACCACATGGACCACATAGACCACATGGACCACATATACCACATGGTCCACATGGTCCACATGGACCACATGGACCACATGGACCACATGGACCACATGGACCACATGGACCACATGGACCACATGGACCACATAGACCACATGGACCACATATACCACATGGTCCACATGGTCCACATGGACCACATGGACCACATGGACCATATGGACCACATAGACCACATGGACCACATGGACCACATGGACCACGTGGTCCACAGCTCTGCTCCAGAACCTGACCTCTGACCTCAGGCAGAACAAACAGAAGTATAATTGTAAAGAACCAGGTCTGATCAAAACGAGGCTGAAATATTTACTCTGTGGAAAAGAGTTTTTACTCGAGTAAGAAACAGATACTTCATTACTTCATTACTTCATTACTTCATTACTTCATTACTTCATTACTTCATTACTTCATTTCTTCATCATCATCTGACTCAAGTCGAAGCAAAAAGAACCATTTGATAAAACGACTAAACACTTCCCGCCTCTGAATATGACTCCACTTCCCCTGAGTGACTTTAGAGATGCTGACAGTACTGCGAGTACTGCGAGTACTGTGAGTACTGCACACAGGGTACTGCGAGTACTGCGAGTACTGCACACAAGGTACTGCGAATACTGACAATACTGCGAGTACTGCACACAAGGTACTGCGAATACTGACAATACTGACAATACTGACAATACTGCGAGTACTGCGAGTACTGCGAGTACTGCGAGTACTGCGAGTACTGACAATACTGCGAGTACTGCGAGTACTGTGAGTACTGCGAGTACTGCGAGTACTGCGAGTACTGCGAGTACTGACAATACTGCGAGTACTGCGAGTACTGCACACAGGGTACTGCAAATACTGACAATACTGCGAGTACTGCACACAGGGTACTGCAAATACTGACAATACTGCGAGTACTGCACACAGGGTACTGCGAATACTGACAATACTGCGAGTACTGCACACAGGGTACTGCGAATACTGACAATACTGCGAGTACTGCGAGTACTGCACACAAGGTACTGCAAATACTGACAATACTGCGAGTACTGCACACAGGGTACTGCGAATACTGACAATACTGCGAGTACTGCGAGTACTGCACACAAGGTACTGCAAATACTGACAATACTGCGAGTACTGCACACAGGGTACTGCGAATACTGACAATACTGCGAGTACTGCACACAAGATACTGCGAATACTGACAATACTGCGAGTACTGCACACAGGGTACTGCGAATACTGCGAATACTGACAATACTGCGAGTACTGCACACAGGGTACTGCGAATACTAAAACAAATACACCAGAGGAAAACTGTTGTTCTTCTAAATGTTCTAAATGTTCTTCTAAATGTTCTTCTAAATGTTCTAAATGTTCTTCTACATGTTCTAAATGTTCTTCTAAATGTTCTTCTAAATGTTCTAAATGTTCTTCTACATGTTCTAAATGTTCTTCTAAATGTTCTTCTAAATGTTCTAAATGTTCTTCTACATGTTCTAAATGTTCTTCTACATGTTCTTCTAAATGTTCTTCTAAATGTTCTTCTAAATGTTCTTCTACATGTTCTTCTAAATGTTCTTCTAAATGTTCTTCTAAATGTTCTTCTAAATGTTCTTCTAAATGTTCTTCTAAATGTTCTTCTAAATGCTCTTCTAAATGTTCTTCTAAATGTTCTAAATGTTCTTCTAAATGTTCTTCTGACTCAGTGATGATGCTCCTCCTCCTCCTCCTTCACCGTGAGGAAAACCTGGATCCAACTTTATCGACTTCTCAGGTTTTCATTTAAAACAAACAAAACCTAAATAAAGTTCACTTTAACTTTGAGGAAAAGCAAAAACATTAATGGACAGAAATGAAAACAATAAGAAATAAAGAATAAAAGAAGAACATGGTTCTGTGAAGAATCAGACCTGAAACAATCCTTCAAAAGCCTCTGTGGCTTCAACATGTCAGAACATCACCTTCAACAGAACATACTGGAAACCCTGGTTCTGACGATAAACTGTCATCAACATCAACTTCATACAGGAGAGGAGCAGAGGAACCAGAGGAACCAGAGGAACCAGAGGAGCAAGAGGAACCAGGAGAACCAGAGGAACCAGGAGAACCAGAGGAACCAGGAGAACCAGAGGAACCAGGAGAACCAGAGGAACCAGGAGAACCAGAGGAGCAGAGGAACCAGAGGAACAGAAGAACCAGAGGAGCAGAAGAACCAGAAGAACCAGAGGAGCAGAAGAACCAGAGGAGCAGAAGAACCAGAGGAGCAGAAGAACCAGAGGAGCAGAAGAACCAGAGGAGCAGAAGAACCAGAGGAGCAGAGGAACCAGAGGAGCAGAAGAACCAGAGGAGCAGAGGAACCAGAGGAGCAGAAGAACCAGAGGAGCAGAAGAACCAGAGGAGCAGAGGAACCAGAGGAGCAGAAGAACCAGAGGAGCAGAGGAACCAGAGGACCAGAGGAGCAGAGGAACCAGAGGAGCAGAAGAACCAGAGGAGCAGAGGAACCAGAGGAGCAGAAGAACCAGAGGAGCAGAAGAACCAGAGGAGCAGAGGAACCAGAGGAGCAGAAGAACCAGAGGAGCAGAAGAACCAGAGGAGCAGAGGAACCAGAGGAGCAGAAGAACCAGAGGAGCAGAAGAACCAGAGGAGCAGAGGAACCAGAGGAGCAGAAGAACCAGAGGAGCAGAGGAACCAGAGGAGCAGAAGAACCAGAGGAGCAGAAGAACCAGAGGACCAGAGGAGCAGAGGAACCAGAGGAGCAGAAGAACCAGAGGAGCAGAAGAACCAGAGGACCAGAGGAGCAGAGGAACCAGAGGAGCAGAAGAACCAGAGGACCAGAGGAGCAGAGGAACCAGAGGAGCAGAAGAACCAGAGGAGCAGAAGAACCAGAGGACCAGAGGAGCAGAGGAACCAGAGGAGCAGAGGAACCAGAGGAGCAGAAGAACCAGAGGAGCAGAGGAACCAGAGGAGCAGAGGAACCAGGAGAACCAGAGGAACCAGAGGAACCAGAGGAGCAGAAGAACCAGAGGAGCAGAAGAACCAGAAGAACCAGAGGAGCAGAAGAACCAGGAGAACCAGAGGAGCAGAAGAACCAGAGGAGCAGAAGAACCAGGAGAACCAGAGGAACCAGAGGAACCAGAGGAGCAGAAGAACCAGAGGAGCAGAAGAACCAGGAGAACCAGAGGAGCAGAAGAACCAGAGGAGCAGAAGAACCAGGAGAACCAGAGGGACCAGAGGAACCAGAGGAGCAGGGTCCTCCTCCTCTTCAGGGAGAGCCTCTCTGCCCCCTGCTGGTCACGGCGCGTCAGTCCCAGGTCTTCTCAGATGTTCCTCCAATAAAAGTCAAAGTTTCTTTTTTCATCTTTTGTTTTGACAGAGAAGCCTCAGAGCTCGAGCTTCACAGCAGGAGTTTACACCGCTAAAAACACGTGACCCGTGTGGTAACAAACACGTGACCCGTGTGGTAACAAACACGTGACCCGTGTGGTAACAAACACGTGACTCGTGTGGTAACAAACACGTGACTCGTGTGGGAACAAACACGTGACTCGTGTGGTAACAAACACGTGACTCGTGTGGTAACAAACACGTGACTCGTGTGGTAACAAACACGTGACTCGTGTGGTAACAAACACGTGACCCGTGTGGGAACAAACACGTGACTCGTGTGGTAACAAACACGTGACCCGTGTGGTAACAAACACGTTTTATTTTGCGTTTAGTCCCAAATCTGAGCAAAGTATTGAACATTTAGAGGAGGAGCCAAATAAATAAATAAATAAATAAATAAATAAATAAATAAATAAATAAACATATAAATAAATAAATAATAAATAAATAAATAAATAAAAAAACAAATAAATAAATAAATTATAAATAAATAAATAAATAGATAAATAAATAAATAAATAAATAAATAAATAAATAAATAAATAAATAAACAAATAAACAAATAAATAAATAAATAAATAAATAAATAAATAAATAAATAAATAAATAAATAAATAATAAATAATAAATAAAGTCCAGGTCCAACATGGTTCCTGGTTCAGATGTTCCTCATTGTTGTGACATCATAAATCCACAGAGAGACGATAAAAACCAAACGGCTTCAGATTCATCAGGATCATTTTGTTCATTATTTTCCAGGATCATCAGATTTTCAAAAAAGAAAAATATTTTGTCCCAAATCTCCTTCTGGGCAAAAACAGCTTCAGACTAAATGATGGAGAAAAAAGTCCTGAATGAGGCTAAAACTGTGACTAAAATCTGCAGATGTTTCGGTAAACTCTGAAAAAGAAAAGAAGGGACTAAAACATGAACCTCAGTGTGATATAAATCCTCCGCTGTGTCTGCGGTGTGTCTGCCTGTGCTGTGGCGCCCTCTGGTGGACGTTCAGAGTCAGTGCTCCGGTGTGTCCGCCTGTGCTGTGGCGCCCTCTGGTGGAAACTCAGAGTCAGTGCACGCACTGATATGTGAGTCCGGGGTCAGCGCGGGGTCACGCACGCGCCTCATCAAAGTCTCATGAAGACACTCGACACGCAGTACCTCAAATACTGACAATACTGCGAGTACCACACACGCAGTACCTCAAATACTGACAATACTGCGAGTACTGCACACGCAGTACCACAAATACTGACAATACTGTTAGTACTACACACGCAGTACCTCAAATACTGACAATACTGCGAGTACTGCACACGCAGTACCTCAAATACTGACAATACTGCGAGTACCACACACGCAGTACCTCAAATACTGACAATACTGCGAGTACCACACACGCAGTACCTCAAATACTGACAATACTGCGAGTACTGCACACGCAGTACCACAAATACTGACAATACTGCGAGTACTGCACACGCAGTACCTCAAATACTGATAATACTGCGAGTACTGCACACGCAGTACCTCAAATACTGACAATACTGCGAGTACTGCACACGCAGTACCTCAAATACTGACAATACTGCGAGTACTGCACACGCAGTACCTCAAATACTGACAATACTGTGAGTACTGCACACGCAGTACCTCAAATACTGATAATACTGCGAGTACTGCACACGCAGTACCTCAAATACTGATAATACTGCGAGTACTGCACACGCAGTACCTCAAATACTGACAATACTGCGAGTACTGCACACGCAGTACCTCAAATACTGACAATACTGCGAGTACTGCACACGCAGTACCTCAAATACTGACAATACTGCGAGTACTGCACACGCAGTACCTCAAATACTGACAATACTGCGAGTACTGCACACGCAGTACCTCAAATACTGACAATACTGCGAGTACTACACACGCAGTACCTCAAATACTGACAATACTGCGAGTACTGCACACGCAGTACCTCAAATACTGACAATACTGCGAGTACTGCACACGCAGTACCTCAAATACTGACAATACTGTGAGTACTGCACACAGGGTACTGCGAATACTAAACAAATACACCAGAGGAATCTGCTGCAGCAGCACCAGGGGGCGCTGTGTTTCCATCGCTCTGATGTTTGAGGCTCTTCACCCCCACCTTAAGGCTTTACCCAAATCTAAAAGCGACAAATAGAGACAAAAACACAACTTCAAAAGAAACACAAAAGAGCAGGAAAAAAAGTGCCACAAACGACAAAAACCCGACGCAATAAAGTACAAAAACTCTACAAAAAGCTGAGCTTTAATGCCCAGGGCGCCCGACCCCGTCTGACCTGAGGCGCCGCCGGCCTGGGGGGTGAGAGGGACCGATGGCACACACTGGCAGCCTCAGTCTACCCCAGGGCAGCTGTGGCTACAGTAGCTTACCACCACCGAGTCAGGAGTGACTGAATCATGACGACACTGGGACCACCAGGCCCGGGTAGAACCACGAGCCCGTCCTCCTGTGGACCCCCCGCCTGCAGGAGGCGCTATAGGCGCCGGTGAAGCTGCAGCTGAGGAGGAGCCCCAGAAATATGTGAAGAAACCAGAAATGACGTTAGCATGCTACCGGTTAGCATTTAGCTTCAACAGCCCAGCTCTGACCTCTGACCTCTCCAAGAGAAAGCCCTGAACCAAAAACATCTGGCCTTGGATACAACATGTGGCAGAGGTCAGAGGTCAGAGCTGTGTCATACATGTGAGACACACGTGTGTTTATCGCGTTGAAGCCACTGACAGTTGCTAACAGGTAGCATGCTAACTCAGACTGAGACCTCCAGAAAATAGTATATTTATCACAAAAACAGTACTGCATAGTGGTAGAAGTACAATATATCATATACAAGCCTATAGTTTACTTTGGAAAGGCTAAAACAGCAGATACAGATCCTTTAAAAGCTCCACACTGTGCCTTTAAGTCTGAGTCTGGTCTTAATAAAGCTGAGGCGTTCAGGAGGTTTGTCCTTCAGTAAAAGCTCCACACTGTGCCTTTAAGTCTGAGTCTGGTCTTAATAAAGCTGAGACGTTCAGGAGGTTTGTCCTTCAGTAAAAGCTCCACACTGTGTCTTTAAGTCTGAGTCTGGTCTTAATAAAGCTGAGGCGTTCAGGAGGTTTGTCCTTCAGTAAAAGCTCCACACTGTGTCTTTAAGTCTGAGTCTGGTCTTAATAAAGCTGAGGCGTTCAGGAGGTTTGTCCTTCAGTAAAAGCTCCACACTGTGTCTTTAAGTCTGAGTCTGGTCTTAATAAAGCTGAGACGTTCAGGAGGTTTGTCCTCAGTAAAAGCTCCACACTGTGCCTTTAAGTCTGAGTCTGGTCTTAATAAAGCTGAGACGTTCAGGAGGTTTGTCCTTCAGTAAAAGCTCCACACTGTGTCTTTAAGTCTGAGTCTGGTCTTAATAAAGCTGAGACGTTCAGGAGGTTTGTCCTTCAGTAAAAGCTCCACACTGTGTCTTTAAGTCTGAGTCTGGTCTTAATAAAGCTGAGACGTTCAGGAGGTTTGTCCTCAGTAAAAGCTCCACACTGTGCCTTTAAGTCTGAGTCTGGTCTTAATAAAGCTGAGGCGTTCAGGAGGTTTGTCCTCAGTAAAAGCTCCACACTGTGTCTTTAAGTCTGAGTCTGGTCTTAATAAAGCTGAGACGTTCAGGAGGTTTGTCCTCAGTAAAAGCTCCACACTGTGCCTTTAAGTCTGAGTCTGGTCTTAATAAAGCTGAGGCGTTCAGGAGGTTTGTCCTTCAGTAAAAGCTCCACACTGTGTCTTTAAGTCTGAGTCTGGTCTTAATAAAGCTGAGACGTTCAGGAGGTTTGTCCTCAGTAAAAGCTCCACACTGTGCCTTTAAGTCTGAGTCTGGTCTTAATAAAGCTGAGGCGTTCAGGAGGTTTGTCCTTCAGTAAAAGCTCCACACTGTGCCTTTAAGTCTGAGTCTCTGGTCTTAATAAAGCTGAGACGTTCAGGAGGTTTGTCCTTCAGTAAAAGCTCCACACTGTGTCTTTAAGTCTGAGTCTGGTCTTAATAAAGCTGAGACGTTCAGGAGGTTTGTCCTCAGTAAAAGCTCCACACTGTGCCTTTAAGTCTGAGTCTGGTCTTAATAAAGCTGAGGCGTTCAGGAGGTTTGTCCCTCAGTAAAAGCTCCACACTGTGCCTTTAAGTCTGAGTCTGGTCTTAATAAAGCTGAGACGTTCAGGAGGTTTGTCCTTCAGTAAAAGCTCCACACTGTGCCTTTAAGTCTGAGTCTGGTCTTAATAAAGCTGAGACGTTCAGGAGGTTTGTCCTTCAGTAAAAGCTCCACACTGTGTCTTTAAGTCTGAGTCTGGTCTTAATAAAGCTGAGGCGTTCAGGAGGTTTGTCCTCAGTAAAAGCTCCACACTGTGTCTTTAAGTCTGAGTCTGGTCTTAATAAAGCTGAGGCGTTCAGGAGGTTTGTCCTTCAGTAAAAGCTCCACACTGTGTCTTTAAGTCTGAGTCTGGTCTTAATAAAGCTGAGGCGTTCAGGAGGTTTGTCCTTCAGTAAAAGCTCCACACTGTGCCTTTAAGTCTGAGTCTGGTCTTAATAAAGCTGAGGCGTTCAGGAGGTTTGTCCTTCAGTAAAAGCTCCACACTGTGCCTTTAAGTCTGAGTCTGGTCTTAATAAAGCTGAGGCGTTCAGGAGGTTTGTCCTCAGTAAAAGCTCCACACTGTGCCTTTAAGTCTGAGTCTGGTCTTAATAAAGCTGAGACGTTCAGGAGGTTTGTCCTCAGTAAAAGCTCCACACTGTGCCTTTAAGTCTGAGTCTGGTCTTAATAAAGCTGAGGCGTTCAGGAGGTTTGTCCTTCAGTAAAAGCTCCACACTGTGCCTTTAAGTCTGAGTCTGGTCTTAGTAAAGCTGAGACGTTCAGGAGGTTTGTCCTTCAGTAAAAGCTCCACACTGTGTCTTTAAGTCTGAGTCTGGTCTTAATAAAGCTGAGGCGTTCAGGAGGTTTGTCCTTCAGTAAAAGCTCCACACTGTGCCTTTAAGTCTGAGTCTGGTCTTAATAAAGCTGAGGCGTTCAGGAGGTTTGTCCTCAGTAAAAGCTCCACACTGTGCCTTTAAGTCTGAGTCTGGTCTTAATAAAGCTGAGACGTTCAGGAGGTTTGTCCTCAGTAAAAGCTCCACACTGTGTCTTTAAGTCTGAGTCTGGTCTTAATAAAGCTGAGGCGTTCAGGAGGTTTGTCCTCAGTAAAAGCTCCACACTGTGTCTTTAAGTCTGAGTCTGGTCTTAATAAAGCTGAGGCGTTCAGGAGGTTTGTCCTTCAGTAAAAGCTCCACACTGTGCCTTTAAGTCTGAGTCTGGTCTTAATAAAGCTGAGGCGTTCAGGAGGTTTGTCCTTCAGTAAAAGCTCCACACTGTGCCTTTAAGTCTGAGTCTGGTCTTAATAAAGCTGAGGCGTTCAGGAGGTTTGTCTTCAGTAAAAGCTCCACACTGTGCCTTTAAGTCTGAGTCTGGTCTTAATAAAGCTGAGGCGTTCAGGAGGTTTGTCCTTCAGTAAAAGCTCCACACTGTGTCTTTAAGTCTGAGTCTGGTCTTAATAAAGCTGAGGCGTTCAGGAGGTTTGTCCTTCAGTAAAAGCTCCACACTGTGCCTTTAAGTCTGAGTCTGGTCTTAATAAAGCTGAGGCGTTCAGGAGGTTTGTCCTCAGTAAAAGCTCCACACTGTGCCTTTAAGTCTGAGTCTGGTCTTAATAAAGCTGAGACGTTCAGGAGGTTTGTCCTCAGTAAAAGCTCCACACTGTGTCTTTAAGTCTGAGTCTGGTCTTAATAAAGCTGAGGCGTTCAGGAGGTTTGTCCTCAGTAAAAGCTCCACACTGTGCCTTTAAGTCTGAGTCTGGTCTTAATAAAGCTGAGGCGTTCAGGAGGTTTGTCCTTCAGTAAAAGCTCCACACTGTGTCTTTAAGTCTGAGTCTGGTCTTAATAAAGCTGAGGCGTTCAGGAGGTTTGTCCTTCAGTAAAAGCTCCACACTGTGCCTTTAAGTCTGAGTCTGGTCTTAATAAAGCTGAGGCGTTCAGGAGGTTTATCCTCAGTAAAAGCTCCACACTGTGTCTTTAAGTCTGAGTCTGGTCTTAATAAAGCTGAGGCGTTCAGGAGGTTTGTCCTTCAGTAAAAGCTCCACACTGTGCCTTTAAGTCTGAGTCTGGTCTTAATAAAGCTGAGACGTTCAGGAGGTTTGTCCTTCAGTAAAAGCTCCACACTGTGTCTTTAAGTCTGAGTCTGGTCTTAATAAAGCTGAGACGTTCAGGAGGTTTGTCCTTCAGTAAAAGCTCCACACTGTGCCTTTAAGTCTGAGTCTGGTCTTAATAAAGCTGAGGCGTTCAGGAGGTTTGTCCTCAGTAAAAGCTCCACACTGTGCCTTTAAGTCTGAGTCTGGTCTTAATAAAGCTGAGACGTTCAGGAGGTTTGTCCTCAGTAAAAGCTCCACACTGTGCCTTTAAGTCTGAGTCTCTGGTCTTAATAAAGCTGAGGCGTTCAGGAGGTTTGTCCTTCAGTAAAAGCTCCACACTGTGCCTTTAAGTCTGAGTCTGGTCATAATAAAGCTGAGACGTTCAGGAGGTTTGTCCTTCAGTAAAAGCTCCACACTGTGCCTTTAAGTCTGAGTCTGGTCTTAATAAAGCTGAGGCGTTCAGGAGGTTTGTCCTCAGTAAAAGCTCCACACTGTGTCTTTAAGTCTGAGTCTGGTCTTAATAAAGCTGAGGCTTCAGGAGGTTTGTCCTTCAGTAAAAGCTCCACACTGTGCCTTTAAGTCTGAGTCTGGTCTTAATAAAGCTGAGACGTTCAGGAGGTTTGTCCTCAGTAAAAGCTCCACACTGTGCCTTTAAGTCTGAGTCTGGTCTTAATAAAGCTGAGACGTTCAGGAGGTTTGTCCTTCAGTAAAAGCTCCACACTGTGCCTTTAAGTCTGAGTCTGGTCTTAATAAAGCTGAGACGTTCAGGAGGTTTGTCCTCAGTAAAAGCTCCACACTGTGCCTTTAAGTCTGAGTCTGGTCTTAATAAAGCTGAGACGTTCAGGAGGTTTGTCCTTCAGTAAAAGCTCCACACTGTGCCTTTAAGTCTGAGTCTGGTCTTAATAAAGCTGAGGCGTTCAGGAGGTTTGTCCTCAGTAAAAGCTCCACACTGTGTCTTTAAGTCTGAGTCTGGTCATAATAAAGCTGAGGCGTTCAGGAGGTTTGTCCTTCAGTAAAAGCTCCACACTGTGCCTTTAAGTCTGAGTCTGGTCTTAATAAAGCTGAGACGTTCAGGAGGTTTGTCCTTCAGTAAAAGCTCCACACTGTGCCTTTAAGTCTGAGTCTGGTCTTAATAAAGCTGAGACGTTCAGGAGGTTTGTCCTTCAGTAAAAGCTCCACACTGTGCCTTTAAGTCTGAGTCAGGTCTTAATAAAGCTGAGACGTTCAGGAGGTTTGTCCTTCAGTAAAAGCTCCACACTGTGCCTTTAAGTCTGAGTCTGGTCTTAATAAAGCTGAGACGTTCAGGAGGTTTGTCCTTCAGTAAAAGCTCCACACTGTGCCTTTAAGTCTGAGTCTGGTCTTAATAAAGCTGAGGCGTTCAGGAGGTTTGTCCTTCAGTAAAAGCTCCACACTGTGCCTTTAAGTCTGAGTCTGGTCTTAATAAAGCTGAGGCGTTCAGGAGGTTTGTCCTTCAGTAAAAGCTCCACATTGTGTCTTTAAGTCTGAGTCTGGTCTTAATAAAGCTGAGGCGTTCAGGAGGTTTGTCCTTCAGTAAAAGCTCCACACTGTGTCTTTAAGTCTGAGTCTGGTCTTAATAAAGCTGAGGCGTTCAGGAGGTTTATCCTCAGTAAAAGCTCCACACTGTGCCTTTAAGTCTGAGTCTGGTCTTAATAAAGCTGAGGCGTTCAGGAGGTTTATCCTCAGTAAAAGCTCCACACTGTGCCTTTAAGTCTGAGTCTGGTCTTAATAAAGCTGAGGCGTTCAGGAGGTTTGTCCT
>NC_136857.1:38528448-38530948 GCF_951799975.1 Gobius niger
TCACTACAGACTAAAAGTGCAGTCAGTGTTTGTGAATGAATCAGGGAAAGACCAGGCAGCGCCTCCATGTTGGAGGAAATACTGTTTTCACAATTTGCCCAAAATATTACAAACCTTTGTGATTTTTAAACATTTTTTCTACATTGTCAGAAAAAAATCTAAAAATAGTCAAAGCTTTTAAAAAAAAATCATAGTTTTTTCAATGTTTTTCCATTTTTTTTGCACATTTAGCTAAAATATATTTCAAAAATATGATTTGTCAAATTTTTCCATATTGTTCAAAATGTTTACAATTTTCAAAAAATATTCAAAGCTTTTTAAAATGTTTTCCACTTTTTTAATTTTTTAATTTTTTCATTTTTTTTCCAATTTAAATTTTTTTTTTTTTCCTAATTTAGCAAAAAAAAAAAAAATACGTTTTTTCAAATCCACATTGTTCAATATGTTCAAAATGTTACGAAATAAAGGTTTTTAAAAATTAATAAAAGAACATTTTTTTAAAAATTTTTTTATTTATTTTATTTGTTTTGCAAATTTAGCTAATTTTTGGGGGATTTTTCCACATTGTCCAAATGTTGAACATTTTCCAAAAATAATCAAAGCTTTTTAAAACTTAAAAAAAAATCCGCAATTTTTCCCAGTTGTTTTTTTTTTTGCAAATATATCAAAAATATTCCAATTTCTTTCAAACCGTTCCATAATTTTCCAAACTTGTCCAGGCCGCCTCCCACAGAGAAATGACCATATTTGGATTACAGAGTCTTTCCTGCTACACGTGGATACCAAACCTCAGTATGTGAATGACCCGAGGCCCTGCTGAAGAACTGCCCGGTACAGACGACATCCTGGACGAGCGAGAGCCGCTCACACAAACACAAACACAAACATGTCCGAGTGAGAAGTGGAGCCGCTGCGACCTCTGACCCCGACGCCCCGCGCTGCAGCTGCTCCGGCTAATCCTCCACAGGGGGCGCCACGGGGGGGGGAGACACGGGGGGGGGAGGCACGGGGGGAGACACGGGGGGAGGACCAAGGTGACCGGGCAAAGCTGGCAGCACATCTGTGGATCAGCTGTGGCCGGACAGGGGGGGGAGGGGGGGGGTCTGACCACATGATTTAGGAAACATTCATATTAGAGGCTCTGCAGCAGGACGGTAGTACTCAAGTACATTTACTCAAGTACTTTTACTCAAGTACATTTACTCAAGTACTTTTACTCAAGTACATTTACTCAAGTACTTTTACTCAAGTACATTTACTCAGGTACTTTTACTCAAGTACATTTACTCAGGTACTTTTACTCAAGTACATTTACTCAAGTACTTTTACTCAGGTACATTTACTCAGGTACATTTACTCAAGTACATTTACACAGGTACTTTTACTCTGGTACTTTTACTGAGGTACTTTTACTCTGTTACATTTACTCAAGTACATTTACTCAGGTACATTTACTCTGTTACATTGACCATCGGCCTGGTCAGCGCTCGGTCGGCAAACACCAGGACGTCTGGGGGAATGTGGTGAGTGATGGTGGGAGGGGCCGATGGCACAGACTGGTGGCCTCGCTCCTGTCAGTCTGCCCCAGGGCAGCTGTGTGTGGACTCTCAAACACTCTCTCACTCATCCCGGCCTATTGTACATGTTTTTAGTGATTGGGGAAAGTGTAGTACCTGAAGGAAACCCACGCAGACACGGGGAGAACACGCAAACCAAAACACAAAAAACACAGGATTCAAAAGAGATGAAAAAGCCAAAGAAAAACGCAACAAAAACAGGCTGAAAAAGCAACAATAACACAATAAAAAAGGAAAACACGACAAAAACATTTCAAAATTGTGATAAAAATGCGGCGACAACACGACTAAAAAGGTCTGATGAGTTTTGTAGGTCTTAGCTTTCAAATGAGGGTCTCAGTCCGGATCAGGGTTTGTAGGTCTTAGCTTTCAAATGAGGGTCTCAGTCCGGATCAGGGTTTGTAGGTCTTAGCTTTCAAATGAGGGTCTCAGTCCGGATCAGGGTTTGTAGGTCTTAGCTTTCAAATGAGGGTCTCAGTCCGGATCAGGGCCAGGCTTGTCTCAGGTTTAGCTCCTGCTTTAGTTCTAAATGTGTTTCTCTTGTCAGAAAGATGGATCAGATCCTGGATCAGTGACAGAAACACAAGCATCTGCTCTTCACGCTCGTCACAGATGGAGCTCCTGTGTGTGGCGCCGTTCCAGGCCCCGCCCCCTCCGTCTCCCCCCGTCCCCCAGGTGTACCCCCCCCCCCCCCCTCACCTGGAGCAGCTGCTGAGGCTCAGCTCTGACCTGCAGGTTTAAGTGTAAAATGCACGGCGGTCACCATGGTAACGGGTCTGAACCACATGAAACACGGGGGCCAATCCAGCTGTCACAAACGCACACTGTCCTTGTGTCCTTGGGCAAGACACTTCACCCGCCTCGTCTCCAGTGTCTGTTACACTGTGAGGGAATGAGAGGTTCCTCACAGTGAAGGCCTGATG
>NC_136857.1:38535948-38598448 GCF_951799975.1 Gobius niger
AGCGAAAAAAACGGCAGTCATAGCAAGGGCTAGCTAGCGTTAGCATTAGCACGAGGCTAACATGTAGCATCATTATCAGGCCCATGAGCCAAACATGCTGAACCTACTGCTATAAAAGTCATATTTACCAAAATCACTACATCCTGGTTAGCGGAGATAAATGCTAACGCAGCTACGCTAACCCCGGAAGTACCGACTTTAGTAAATAATACTTTTTTAGCAGCAGGTGCGGCATTTTTGGCTCATGAGTCTGATAAATAAGTCGGTTCAGTAACTCTCTGTGGAGTTTCACAAATATTGCCGGTTGTTTTTAAGAGTTTTAAATGTTTTTTTTCTCACGTATTCTCCGCTCTGCTCGGACCCGGAAACAGAAGTCCTGACGTCACACTTAAAGCTGTAAACTCCAGTCCAGAAGCTTTTAGATTTGGGTAAAGACGAACTGGACAGTATAGGTTAAAAATCCATGTAAAAATAAGCCAGTCTGTAGAACGGCTCTTTTAAACGATCCGATCCCGAAGATTCGGCTCCTATTTCTGCATGTGTTGGTTATAGGGACTGGACAAGAGGTCAAGGGTCAAACGTTTATCCTCATGCGCTGGATAAGAAGTCAGTCCTGAACACTGTTATAAAACCTACAAGAAAAAAGGGTTATTTAAACACATCCTTTCCTTTTGTTTGGGGACTTTATGAAGCGTCCCGAAGGAGAGAGGAGAGAGGTCACCGGGAGGTCATGGGGAGGTCACCGGGAGGTCACCAAGAGCAGGAAGTCCCATTTCTCACAGAAGAAACGGGGACATTTAAAAAAAAAAAGGCAAATTACAATGGGAAAACATTTAAAAAACAACAAAAAATCCCCACTATAACATTTCCTTCATCAGTTCGGATTTACCCAAATCTAAAAGCTTCTGGAGCGAAGACCGACTGAACTACAGTTTTCCTTGTGTTGTCGTCACTATTTTTGTCATGTTTTATTGTGTTTTTATCTTTGTTGACGTTGTTTTTGTCACAATTTTGACTCTTTTTTTTTTTTTTCCCAAGAAGTTTTTAGAAAAGGTTACTTTGAGTTACTTTGAGTTACTTTAGGCAAAATATAAACTGAAAATAGTAATACTTATGGCAT
This sequence comes from Gobius niger, assembly GCF_951799975.1. NCBI lineage: Eukaryota > Metazoa > Chordata > Actinopteri > Gobiiformes > Gobiidae > Gobius > Gobius niger. Next base: position 38,537,069 of record NC_136857.1, read on the forward strand.
AGATTTCCTTTTCCTTCTCTTTCCTCATTTCTCTGTGTTTTTGTTAATCCCAAACTGCAGATCTTTCCCCCAGAGTCCACCTGGATTTAGTGTTTTTTATTTGGGGAGAGTTTGTTTTGTTTTTTAATACATCAATACAAACCATTGAAATGCTCTTGTAGCCCCAGTTATTTGAAATGTACAGACTAATATAGTATATAGTAGTAATAATATAGTATATAGTAGTACTAATACCTGTATCTTGTATCTCAGTTACTGAAAAAGGTCGACAGACTTTACACAAACACTCCGGTTCTTACCAAACAGAAGGAACTCCTCCATGACACCTGAGACCTGCAGCTCTCTGTCCTACTGGGAAGCCCCGCCCACAGGTGAACACCATTAGCATGATGGCTACTTTAGCTGGTGAGTTTTAATGCTACATAAAACAAGAAGATCGAACTGTTCAGATCAAACTAATAAAAACCAAACACAGGCTGCATCTGAAACCATCACATTACAGCCTCTAAGCTCTAACACTGACCTCTGACCCTTAACCTTTCATGGGTCGACTGTTAGATCTGTGCAGTTAGGGAACTAGAGCTTCAGCAGCATTTTGAACAATCCGTCCGTCCTTAAACAGGGGAAAGGGAAGTGACATCACCAACAGCTGCTTTTCTTCTTCTTTAAAGTTATCGGTGGAGTGCAGGCCAAACAAAAGTGCATGTCGCCCCCTACTGTCCAACAACAACATAGTGTCGGGGGGGGGGGGGGATTTGGTGCAGTGGCTTATGGGATGTCACATAGCTCCTAATCACCGGTTAGTTAGCATCAGAGGTCCCTATGCTAAAGTGGCTATGATAGTTAGCATCAGAGGTCCCTATGCTAAAGTGGCTATGATAGTTAGCACCAGAGGTCCCTATGCTAAAGTGGCTATGATAGTTAGCATCAGAGGTCCCTATGCTAAAGTGGCTATGATAGTTAGCACCAGAGGTCCCTATGCTAAAGTGGCTATGATAGTTAGCATCAGAGGTCCCTATGCTAAAGTGGCTATGATAGTTAGCATCAGTGGTCCCTATGCTAAAGTGGCTATGATAGTTAGCATCAGTGGTCCCTATGCTAAAGTGTCTATGATAGTTAGCATCAGAGGTCCCTATGCTAAAGTGACTATGATAGTTAGCATCAGTGGTCCCTATGCTAAAGTGGCTATGATAGTTAGCATCAGAGGTCCCTATGCTAAAGTGGCTATGATAGTTAGCATCAGAGGTCCCTATGCTAAAGTGGCTATGATAGTTAGCATCAGAGGTCCCTATGCTAAAGTGGCTATGATAGTTAGCATCAGAGGTCCCTATGCTAAAGTGGCTATGATAGTTAGCATCGAGGCTCCTTTTCCTAACTCCTTCCTAACTGACAGACCAATTCGGAAGCATCTTGTCATGGCGCTTACAAATCTGCTCGTTTCGGACGCAGCCACACAGTTTCCCCGTCACATGGTTCAGCCTGAGATTCTAAAATGGCCGACAAAGACCACGCCCCCCCCCTATCCTCCCCTATCCTACCTTCTCCTCCTCCCCTATCCTCTCTTCTCCTTCCTTGTCCTCCTCCCCATCCTCTCTTCTCCTTCCTTGTCCTCCTCCCCTATCCTCCCTTCTCCTCCCTCCTCCCTCCTCCCTCCTCCTCCCGCGCTGAGGCTGAAGGTTTGGCTCCTCTCCTTCTCCCCCGGCTGCAGAGTCACAGTCACGTCCTCCACTCCCTCCGTCTGACCCGGGCCTGACCTCGCCTCAGGTAGATCCAGTGACGCCGCACAGGCCTCCCTTTGTCCCGGACTGAGGACCCACGACCGGGGAAAGCTGAGACCGACCATCTGGAGTCCGGCGTGAGACCGGCGGCTTTTCAGCGTCGCCCAGGAGTTCAGACTGTAAATGTTCTCCATAATGTTCCCCATGTTACTGTAAATGTTCTCCATGTTACTGTAAATGTTCTCCATAATGTTCCCCATGTTACTGTAAATGTTCTCCATAGTGTTCCCCATGTTACTGTAAATGTTCTCCATAATGTTCCCCATGTTACTGTAAATGTTCTCCATAATGTTCTCCATGTTACTGTAAATGTTCTCCATAATGTTCTCCATATTACTGTAAATGTTCTCCATGTTACTGTAAATGTTCCCCATAATGTTCTCCATGTTACTGTAAATGTTCTCCATAATGTTCTCCATGTTACTGTAAATGTTCTCCATAATGTTCTCCATGTTACTGTAAATGTTCTCCATAATGTTCCCCATGTTACTGTAAATGTTCTCCATAATGTTCCCCATGTTACTGTAAATGTTCTCCATAATGTTCCCCATGTTACTGTAAATGTTCTCCATAATGTTCTCCATGTTACTGTAAATGTTCTCCATAATGTTCTCCATATTACTGTAAATGTTCTCCATGTTACTGTAAATGTTCCCCATAATGTTCTCCATGTTACTGTAAATGTTCTCCATAATGTTCTCCATGTTACTGTAAATGTTCTCCATAATGTTCCCCATGTTACTGTAAATGTTCTCCATAATGTTCTCCATGTTACTGTAAATGTTCTCCATAATGTTCCCCATGTTACTGTAAATGTTCTCCATAATGTTCCCCATATCACTGTAAATGTTCTCCATAATGTTCCCCATGTTACTGTAAATGTTCTCCATAATGTTCCCCATGTTACTGTAAATGTTCTCCATAATGTTCTCCATGTTACTGTAAATGTTCTCCATAATGTTCTCCATATCACTGTAAATGTTCTCCATAATGTTCTCCATGTTACTGTAAATGTTCTCCATAATGTTCCCCATGTTACTGTAAATGTTCTCCATAATGTTCTCCATGTTACTGTAAATGTTCTCCATATCACTGTAAATGTTCTCCATAATGTTCTCCATGTTACTGTAAATGTTCTCCATAATGTTCTCCATGTTACTGTAAATGTTCTCCATAATGTTCTCCATAATGTTCTCCATAATGTTCTCCATGTTACTGTAAATGTTCTCCATAATGTTCTCCATGTTACTGTAAATGTTCTCCATAATGTTCTCCATATCACTGTAAATGTTCTCCATAATGTTCCCCATGTTACTGTAAATGTTCTCCATAATGTTCTCCATGTTACTGTAAATGTTCTCCATAATGTTCTCCATGTTACTGTAAATGTTCTCCATAATGTTCTCCATGTTACTGTAAATGTTCTCCATAATGTTCTCCATAATGTTCTCCATAATGTTCTCCATAATGTTCTCCATGTTACTGTAAATGTTCCCCATGTTACTGTAAATGTTCTCCATAATGTTCCCCATGTTACTGTAAATGTTCTCCATAATGTTCTCCATGTTACTGTAAATGTTCTCCATAATGCTCTCCATGTTACTGTAAATGTTCTCCATAATGTTCTCCATAATGTTCTCCATAATGTTCTCCATAATGTTCTCCATGTTACTGTAAATGTTCTCCATGTTACTGTAAATGTTCCCCATGTTACTGTAAATGTTCTCCATAATGTTCTCCATGTTACTGTAAATGTTCTCCATAATGTTCTCCACATCACTGTAAATGTTCTCCATATTACTGTAAATGTTCTCCATATTACTGTAAATGTTCTCCATAATGTTCTCCACATCACTGTAAATGTTCTCCATATTACTGTAAATGTTCTCCATAATGTTCTCCACATCACTGTAAATGTTCTCCACATCACTGTAAATGTTCTCCATATCACTGTAAATGTTCTCCATAATGTTCTCCACATCACTGTAAATGTTCCCCATATCACTGTAAATGTTCTCCATGTTACTGTAAATGTTCTCCATAATGTTCTCCATATTACTGCAAATGTTCTCCATAATGTTCTCCACATCACTGTAAATGTTCTCCATATCACTGTAAATGTTCTCCATGTTACTGTAAATGTTCTCCATAATGTTCTCCATGTTACTGTAAATGTTCTCCATAATGTTCTCCATATTACTGTAAATGTTCTCCATAATGTTCTCCATGTTACTGTAAATGTTCTCCATAATGTTCTCCATATTACTGCAAATGTTCTCCATAATGTTCTCCATATCACTGTAAATGTTCTCCATAATGTTCTCCACATCACTGTAAATGTTCTCCATATTACTGGCAGCTGACCGACCAGAAGGTCAGAAGGCTAACCCCTGACCTACCTTCTGACCGACCTTCTGACTGACCTTCTGACTGACCTTCTGACCGACCTTCTGACTGACCTTCTGACTGACCTTCTGACCGACCTTCTGACTGACCTTCTGACCGACCTTCTGACCGACCTTCTGACTGACCTTCTGACCGACCTTCTGACCGACCTTCTGACCGACCTTCTGACCGACCTTCTGACCGACCTTCTGACCGACCAGAAGGTCAGAAGGCTAACCCCTGACCGACCTTCTGACTGACCTTCTGACCGACCTTCTGACTGACCTTCTGACCGACCTTCTGACCGACCTTCTGACCGACCTTCTGACCGACCTTCTGACCGACCTTCTGACCGACCAGAAGGTCAGAAGGCTAACCCCTGACCGACCTTCTGACTGACCTTCTGACTGACCTTCTGACCGACCTTCTGACCGACCTTCTGACCGACCTTCTGACCGACCAGAAGGTCAGAAGGCTAACCCCTGACCGACCTTCTGACTGACCTTCTGACTGACCTTCTGACCGACCTTCTGACTGAAGCTGAAGGAGACACGGCCGAGAAAGAAGAGAATTTAAAACATAATGAAACACATTTACAGTATTATTAAATATTTGGGAAATAAAGAAAAGCCGAGACATAAAAGTGTTTCCAAACTGCTGACGGTGTTTATGGAAACATCTACAGAGCCATGATTCAGCGGTTCCCAAAGTGGGGGCCGAGACCCCTTGGGGGGTCGCGCGGCCTTGGGTCCCCAGATGATTTCAAGATGAAATAAAAAGAAAATTATTGCTACTGTTTGTATTTTTTGCTCCGGTCCTGCTCACTCTCACTCTCACTCTCACCCAGTCACCCTGTCACCCTTGGTCAGACGTCTCGAACCTCCTCCTGGTCCTTCTGGACGCCGTGATGAACCCGTGTAGTTGTCGTCTGTCCGTGAGGCTTCATGAGGACATTCTTCTACTGGACCTGGACTGGCCCACTCTAGACCGGCCCACTCTGGACCAGGACCGGCCCGAGCTCAACCTGGACCGGCCCACTCTGGACCTGGACCGGCCCGCTCTGGACCTGGACCGGCCCACTCTGGACCTGGACCGGCCCACTCTGGACCTGGACCGGCCCACTCTGGACCTGCTGCAAACTTCACTTTAACACAAGAATCAGAGCGACTTTGACCAAAGACTGTCTGAGTTTCCAGACTGTTCTTTCACCCTCGCCTGAACCGAGCACATTTTCTCCATATCGGCTTTACCCAAATCTAAAAGCTTCTTATATATAGCAAAACACCGACAAAAACTAGAAGAAGAAAAACTGAAAAAAGCTACTATTGTAGCCACAGCTGCCCTGGGGTAGACTGACGGAAGCGAGGCGACCAGTCTGCGCCATCGGCCCCTCCGACCACCACCAACCACTCAGTCACTCACTACATTCGCTCAGGCTTCCTGGTCTCCCATCCAAGTACCGACCAGGCCCTTCCCTGCTTAGCTTCCAAGGTCTGACGGGATTGGGCATCGCAAAGGCGGTATGACCACATACCGCCATTTAAGTCCATTTAAGTGGTGCTAGCCCGCAGTTAGCTTAGCTGTTAGCCTGTTAGCTTCTTCTCCGTGATTCCATTAGTGTGTATTGTGTATCGCGCCTCCGACAATGAATGACACTTCACTTCTCTACTTTTTTACTTGTTCTCCTGCAGCGTCTCTATAATGAAGCAGCACATGGATCGCTCTCCTTCATCCTGACCCCAGAGGAGACCCTAGTGTACATGTTTTAGTGGTTTTCCTCCTGATACTGCGTGAAAAAAATGACGTGATATACGTCATTTTTGTGCTCAATTATTAATGTTTTACTGCCGGCGTTTGGGCTGAGAGAGCCTGTGGCACAGGGGTTAGCCTGTGGCACAGGGGTTAGCCTGTGGCACAGCGGTTAGCCTGTGGCACAGCGGTTAGCCTGTGGCACAGGGGTTAGCCTGTGGCACAGCGGTTAGCCTGTGGTACAGGGGTTAGCCTGTGGTACAGGGGTTAGCCTGTGGTACAGGGGTTAGCCTGTGGTACAGGGGTTAGCCTGTGGTACAGGGGTTAGCCTGTGGTACAGTGGTTAGCCTGTGGTACAGCGGTTAGCCTGTGGTACAGCGGTTAGCCTGTGGCACAGCGGTTAGCCTGTGGTACAGGGGTTAGCCTGTGGCACAGCGGTTAGCCTGTGGTACAGGGGTTAGCCTGTGGCACAGCGGTTAGCCTGTGGTACAGCGGTTAGCCTGTGGTACAGCGGTTAGCCTGTGGTACAGGGGTTAGCCCGTGGTACAGGGGTTAGCCTGTGGTACAGGGGTTAGCCTGTGGTACAGGGGTTAGCCTGTGGCACAGCGGTTTGCCTGTGGCACAGCGGTTAGCCTGTGGCACAGGGGTTAGCCTGTGGCACAGCGGTTAGCCTGTGGTACAGGGGTTAGCCCGTGGTACAGGGGTTAGCCTGTGGTACAGGGGTTAGCCCGTGGTACAGGGGTTAGCCTGTGGTACAGGGGTTAGCCTGTGGCACAGGGGTTAGCCTGTGGCACAGCGGTTAGCCTGTGGTACAGGGGTTAGCCTGTGGCACAGCGGTTAGCCTGTGGCACAGCGGTTAGCCCGTGGTACAGGGGTTAGCCTGTGGTACAGGGGTTAGCCTGTGGTACAGGGGTTAGCCTGTGGTACAGGGGTTAGCCTGTGGTACAGGGGTTAGCCTGTGGCACAGGGGTTAGCCTGTGGTACAGGGGTTAGCCTGTGGCACAGGGGTTAGCCTGTGGTACAGGGGTTAGCCTGTGGCACAGCGGTTAGCCTGTGGTACAGCGGTCAGAGGGTCAAAGGTTGGACTCCCGGCCTCTGGGTCACAGGTTGGACTCCCGGCCTCTGGGTCACAGGTTGGACTCCCGGCCTCTGGGTCACAGGTTGGACTCCCGGCCTCTGGGTCACAGGTTGGACTCCCGGCCTCTGGGTCACAGGTTGGACTCCCGGCCTCTGGGTCACAGGTTGGACTCCCGGCCTCTGTCAGAGGGTCACAGGTTGGACTCCCGGCCTCTGGGTCACAGGTTGGACTCCCGGCCTCTGTCAGAGGGTCACAGGTTGGACTCCCGGCCTCTGGGTCACAGGTTGGACTCCCGGCCTCTGGGTCACAGGTTGGACTCCCGGCCTCTGGGTCACAGGTTGGACTCCCGGCCTCTGGGTCACAGGTTGGACTCCCGGCCTCTGGGTCACAGGTTGGACTCCCGGCCTCTGGGTCACAGGTTGGACTCCCGGCCTCTGGGTCACAGGTTGGACTCCTCCTCTGGGTCACAGGTTGGACTCCCGGCCTCTGGGTCACAGGTTGGACTCCCGGCCTCTGGGTCACAGGTTGGACTCCCGGCCTCTGGGTCACAGGTTGGACTCCCGGCCTCTGGGTCACAGGTTGGACTCCTCCTCTGTAAAGCCAGTGTTTTCAGGAGGAAGTCGGCGGAGACGGTCGTGATCCTCTCATTTCCTCCTCAGTAATCAGAGCTGGACGAGCTCCCAGCTGCAAATCAGGACCAGATACTGAAGTACTACCACTACTGCGCAAAGTACACGCCGAGTACACACACACACACACACACACACACACACACACACACACACACACACACACACACACACACACACACACACACACACACACACACACACACACACACACACACACACACACACACACACACACACACACACACTCTGCAGGTGTGTGTTCAGGACAGTAACTTTTAGCAGATGTTTATCCCAGAGTCAACTCACACACAGGGAATACTGCGGTACAAGTACACGAGGGAATACTGCAGTACAAGTACACAGAGAGGAGGATTAGAGGAGGAATACTGCAGGACAAGTACACGAGGGAATACTGCAGTCCAAGTACACAGAGAGGAGGATTAGAGGAGGAATACTGCAGGACAAGTACACGAGGGAATACTGCAGTACAAGTACACAGAGAGGAGGATTAGAGGAGGATTACTGCAGGACAAGTTCAAGTACAGGACAATGTACTGCAGTTAAAGTACAAGACACACTGGGGCCTCAGGAAGCACAGGCCCGGTGGCTCAGTGGTTAGAGCTCGTGCTTCACAGAAGGTCCCGGGTTCGATTCCCTCCTGGACGGGCCTCTCTGTGGAGCTTCATGTTCTCCCCGTGTCTGTGTAGGTTTCCTCCGGGTTCCCCTACCACTAAAACATGTACAATAGGGATGTGTGTGGAGAGCACATGGGGGACGACGGCTGGAAATGAGCCCAAAGCTGCGATCTGGCTCGTTTACATGCATGAGGCACATGTATGTTCATTAACATGTTCTGTCCCGACGAAAACCTGGACGAAATCCATGTTTTACACAAAGTTAGGTCAAGTAAGTTACTATTGTAGCCACAGCCGCCCTGGGGCAGACTCACCATTCACCACGACCACCGGCTTACCCACAATGCACCACCGGCTTACCCACAATGCACCACCGGCTTACCCACAATGCACCACCGGTTTACCCACAATGCACCACCGGTTTACCCACAATGCACCACCGGTTTACCCACAATGCACCACCGGTTTACCCACAATGCACCACCGGCTTACCCACAATGCACCACTGCAGCCGAGGCCTCAGGACGGACGTGACGTCAGAGAGGAGAGGTCAGGCAGGAAGGGCTCCTATTGGCTAACGGCGGGACTAAACCCCGCCTCCCACAAGAACAGCACAGAGGGTCAAGGGTCAAGAGGAAGTACTGCAGTGAAAGTACGAGGGGAACGAAGTACTGCAGTGAAAGTACGAGGGGAACGAAATACTGCAGTGAAAGTATGAGGGGAACGAAGTACTGCAGTGAAAATACGAGGGGAACGAAGTACTGCAGTGAAAGTACGAGGGGAACAAAATACTGCAGTGAAAGTACGAGGGGAACAAAATACTGCAGTGAAAGTACGAGGGGAGCGAAATACTGCAGTGAAAGTACGAGGGGAACGAAATACTGCAGTGAAAGTACGAGGGGAACGAAGTACTGCAGTGAAAGTACGAGGGGAACGAAATACTGCAGTGAAAGTACGAGGAGAACGAAGTACTGCAGTGAAAGTACGAGGGGAACAAAGTACTGCAGTAAAAGTACGAGGAGAACGAAATACTGCAGTGAAAGTACGAGGGGAACGAAATACTGCAGTGAAAGTACGAGGGGAACGAAGTACTGCAGTGAAAGTACGAGGGGAACGAAATACTGCAGTGAAAGTACGAGGAGAACGAAATACTGCAGTGAAAGTACGAGGAGAACGAAATACTGCAGTGAAAGTACGAGGGGAATGAAATACTGCAGTGAAAGTACGAGGGGAACAAAATACTGCAGTGAAAGTACGAGAGGAAAAAAATACTGCAGTGAAAGTACGAGGGGAACGAAGTACTGCAGTGAAAGTACGAGGGGAACGAAATACTGCCCTGAAAGTACGAGGGGAACGAAATACTGCAGTGAAAGTACGAGGAGAACGAAATACTGCCCTGAAAGTACGAGGGGAACGAAATACTGCAGTGAAAGTACGAGGGGAACGAAGTACTGCAGTGAAAGTACGAGGGGAATGAAGTACTGCAGTGAAAGTACGAGGGGAACGAAGTACTGCAGTGAAAGTACGAGGGGAATGAAATACTGCAGTGAAAGTACGAGGGGAATGAAATACTGCAGTGAAAGTACGAGGGGAACGAAATACTGCAGTGAAAGTACGAGGGGAACGAAATACTGCAGTGAAAGTACGAGGGGAACGAAATACTGCAGTGAAAGTACGAGGGGAATGAAATACTGCAGTGAAAGTACGAGGGGAATGAAATACTGCAGTGAAAGTACGAGGGGAACGAAGTACTGCAGTGAAAGTACGAGGGGAGCGAAATACTGCAGTGAAAGTACGAGGGGAACGAAGTACTGCAGTGAAAGTACGAGGGGAACGAAATACTGCAGTGAAAGTACGAGGGGAACGAAATACTGCAGTGAAAGTACGAGGGGAACAAAATACTGCAGTGAAAGTACGAGGGGAACGAAATACTGCAGTGAAAGTACGAGGGGAACGAAATACTGCAGTGAAAGTACGAGGGGAACGAAATACTGCAGTGAAAGTACGAGGGGAACGAAATACTGCAGTGAAAGTACGAGGGGAACAAAGTACTGCAGTGAAAGTACGAGGGGAACGAAGTACTGCAGTGAAAGTACGAGGGGAACAAAGTACTGCAGTGAAAGTACGAGGGGAACAAAGTACTGCAGTGAAAGTACGAGGGGAACGAAGTACTGCAGTGAAAGTACGAGGGGAACGAAATACTGCAGTGAAAGTACGAGGGGAATAAAATACTGCAGTGAAAGTACGAGGGGAACGAAATACTGCAGTGAAAGTACGAGGGGAATGAAATACTGCAGTAAAAGTACGAGGGGAACGAAATACTGCAGTGAAAGTACGAGGGGAATGAAATACTGCAGTGAAAGTATGAGGGGAACGAAATACTGCAGTGAAAGTACGAGGGGAATGAAATACTGCAGTGAAAGTACGAGGGGAACGAAGTACTGCAGTGAAAGTACGAGGGGAACGAAATACTGCAGTGAAAGTACGAGGGGAACGAAATACTGCAGTGAAAGTACGAGGGGAATGAAATACTGCAGTGAAAGTATGAGGGGAACGAAATACTGCAGTGAAAGTACGAGGGGAACGAAATACTGCAGTGAAAGTACGAGGGGAACGAAATACTGCAGTGAAAGTACGAGGGGAACGAAATACTGCAGTGAAAGTACGAGGGGAACAAAGTACTGCAGTGAAAGTACGAGGGGAACGAAATACTGCAGTGAAAGTACGAGGGGAACGAAGTACTGCAGTGAAAGTACGAGGGGAACGAAATACTGCAGTGAAAGTACGAGGGGAACGAAATACTGCAGTGAAAGAACGAGGGGAACGAAGTACTGCAGTGAAAGTACGAGGGGAACGAAATACTGCAGTGAAAGTACGAGGGGAACGAAATACTGCAGTGAAAGTACGAGGGGAACGAAGTACTGCAGTGAAAGTACGAGGGGAACGAAATACTGCAGTGAAAGTACGAGGGGAACGAAATACTGCAGTGAAAGTACGAGGGGAACGAAATACTGCAGTGAAAGTACGAGGGGAACGAAATACTGCAGTGAAAGTACGAGGGGAACGAAATACTGCAGTGAAAGTACGAGGGGAACGAAGTACTGCAGTGAAAGTACGAGGGGAACGAAATACTGCAGTGAAAGTACGAGGGGAACGAAGTACTGCAGTGAAAGTACGAGGGGAACGAAATACTGCAGTGAAAGTACGAGGGGAACGAAGTACTGCAGTGAAAGTACGAGGGGAACGAAGTACTGCAGTGAAAGTACGAGGGGAACGAAATACTGCAGTGAAAGTACGAGGGGAACGAAATACTGCAGTGAAAGTACGAGGGGAACGAAATACTGCAGTGAAAGTACGAGGGGAACAAAATACTGCAGTGAAAGTACGAGGGGAACGAAATACTGCAGTGAAAGTACGAGGGGAACGAAATACTGCAGTGAAAGTACGAGGGAATAAAATACTGCAGTGAAAGTACTTGCTTGAAGACTTTGTTCCTGAGTTTGAGGAGCGTTTGAGGAGCGTTTGAGGAGCGTTTGAGGAGCGTTTGAGGAGCGTTTGAGGAGCGTTTGAGGAGCGTTTGAGGAGCGTTTGAGGAGCGTTTGGGGAGCGTTTTGGGAGCGTTTTGGGAGCGTTTGAGGAGCGTTTGAGGAGCGTTTTGGGAGCGTTTTGGGAGCGTTTGAGGAGCGTTTGAGGAGCGTTTGAGGAGCGTTTGAGGAGCGCTTTGGGAGCGTTTGAGGAGCGTTTTGGGAGCGTTTGAGGAGCGTTTGAGGAGCGTTTGAGGAGCGTTTTGGGAGCGTTTTGGGAGCGTTTGAGGAGCGTTTGAGGAGCGTTTTGGGAGCGTTTGAGGAGCGTTTGAGGAGCGTTTGAGGAGCGCTTTGGGAGCGTTTGAGGAGCGTTTTGGGAGCGTTTGAGGAGCGTTTGAGGAGCGTTTTGGGAGCGTTTTGGGAGCGTTTGAGGAGCGTTTGAGGAGCGTTTGAGGAGCGTTTTGGGAGCGTTTGAGGAGCGTTTGAGGAGCGTTTGAGGAGCGTTTGAGGAGCGTTTGAGGAGCGTTTTGGGAGCGTTTGAGGAGCGTTTGAGGAGCGTTTGAGGAGCGTTTTGGGAGCGTTTTGGGAGCGTTTGAGGAGCGTTTTGGGAGCGTTTGAGGAGCGTTTGAGGAGCGTTTGAGGAGCGTTTGAGGAGCGTTTGAGGAGCGTTTGAGGAGCGTTTTGGGAGCGTGAGGTCAAACCGGGACGAGGAGGAGAGAGAGAGGAAAGGGGGAGGAGCCTGTGCGGAGGTTAATCACTGCAGCGACAAAGTGTCAAGAGCCAAATTAACGAGAACAAAAGGCTTTGATTCACACGAAGTTAATGAGAGTGAGAGGAGGGGAGGGGGAGAGGGGGGAGAGAGAGAGAGGGGAGAGAGAGAGAAAGAGGAGAGAGAGAGAAAGAGGAGAGAGAGAGAAAGAGGAGAGAGAGAGGAGAGAGAGAGAAAGAGGAGAGAGAGAGAAAGAGGAGAGAGAGAGAAAGAGGAGAGAGAGAGGAGAGAGAGAGGAGAGAGAGGAGAGAGAGAGGAGAGAGAGGAGAGAGAGGAGAGAAAGAGGGAGAGGAGAGAGAGAGGAGAGAGAGGAGAGAGAGGAGAGAGAGAGGAGAGAGAGGAGAGAGAGGAGAGAGAGGAGAGAGAGGAGAGAGGGGAGAGAGAGGAGAGAGAGAGGAGAGAGGGGAGAGAGAGGAGAGAAAGAGGGAGAGGAGAGAGAGAGGAGAGAGAGAGGAGAGAGAGGAGAGAGAGGAGAGAGGGGAGAGAGAGGAGAGAAGGAGGGAGAGGAGAGAGAGAGGAGAGAGGGAGAGAGAGGAGAGAGAGGAGAGAGAGAGAGGAGAGAGAGGAGAGAGGGGAGAGAGAGGAGAGAGAGGAGAGAAAGAGGGAGAGGAGAGAGAGAGGAGAGAGAGAGGGAGAGAGAGGAGAGAAAGAGGGAGAGGAGAGAGAGAGGAGAGAGAAATAGGGGAGAGAGAAAGAGGAGAGCGAGAGAGGAGACGGGAGAGAGAGGAGAGAGAGAGGGGGAGTGAGAGAGGGGGGAGAGAGAGAGGGGGGGAGGCAGAGGCCAATCCAGGGCACTGATCTGACTCGAACTGAAGCAGGAACATGAGGGAGGTAAAAGTTGACTTTCTCCTGGTTTCAGGTTCATAAAGATGGTCTGATGGGCCGGATTCGGCCCGCGGGCCTCGCGTTTGACACGTCTGCCCTAAATAATGACCATGTGTTTTTATTATAAACGTCGCAGTAACTCAGAGTCTCACCTTCAGGAAATATAGAGGAAACGTTTCTCCTGAATGATTTACAAAAAACAACACGACTGAAATAAATAAATACAGAAATAAATAAATGTAGGAGTAAAAATGTCGTGTTTCTATTTCAGAACGAAGTCACGAAGTCACTGCATTTGTTTAGTTATTTTAAATAGTTTCATTTTGACTGTTTTTCTTTCTTTTCTCCACAAACTCTGCAGGTAAAAGTCTTTGTTTTTTATTTCAGACTTTGAGCTAAATCTGTTTCTAACAAATAAACGTGAACAATAACGAGTTCTGCAGATCAGTGTTTACGTCGCTCAGGCTGAACAAGGTTTTTTAAAATCTACTTCTTCGTCTGATTTATTTAGTTTGAATGTAAAAAAAAAAAAAGGAAGAAGATGTCATTTTTACAGATTTTTCCACCAAAAAAAGCGTATTTATAAACTAAACAGGAAATCCAAAATCCGAAAAGACGGTTTTAGTTTTTAGATGAAAATATAAATGATCTCACATTTATGCCGGTTTATCTCCAGCTGAAGCTTCACATTGAGCTGTTTCCACCTGCAGCGTCTGAAGCTTCAGAGCCTGAAACACCTGAAACATCTGAAACATCTGAGCCTGATTTATTCTGAAAATCAAACACGTCACAAAATAAAAGCCCAGATTAAACCTGAACATTATTTGTAGTTATTTCATGAAAACAAAAAGGACTAAAAGCTTCACTGTGACGTGTTTCTCAGAGACATGGACCTCATCAGCTTCATCCTCCAGTGAAACCACACTTTACTTTGTCTTATTTATACGGATTCAAGTTTGTTCCATCGGCCGGAGGAGAATTAAAAACCTGTGACTCACTGTTTATTTCAAACGGGTCAAAGGAGAGAAAGAAACTCAGCGTAAAAAGGATTTATTTATTATTTTATCCCCGATCTTCACAAACACAAGGTCAAAGGTTAAAGGTTAAACCGATCGACGTCTCAGGGATTTTTACAGAACCAAAAACACAACATTTAAAACTAATTTATTCAAAAAGTAAACCAGCAAAGGTTGTGCTGTGCTGTTCTCTAATATACATGTTTTATATGAAGCCGAAACGCCGGAGAGAAAAGTCGCTTTTATTTCCTGACTCGCCGACGCAGGAGCTCAGTTAAGGTTGTTTTGGCTTGTCCCGTTTATTTCACTGGTGTTTTTGTCTCATAAACTAAAGTCACCGCCTGTAGACCAGTGTGAAGCCTCATTTGAAAGCTAAGACCCACAAAACGAATCCAAGCCGATCCTTTTCCTCACATCGTCATCACTTTTTGACCATTTTTTTTAACATTTTTTTTTCAAATGTGAGTAAAGCCAAATATAATTCACCTCATTTATTTATTTATTTATTCATTTATTTTTCCTATAAAAACACGTGTGACTGACACGTGTCACGTGTTTCTACATTGATCATTATTTCCCTCCTTCACGCGCAGCTTCTCCCTGATCCAGGAAAACGGTCACAACAAACGATGACACGCAGTTTAAAATCCTGAAATAAATTCTCGTCACGTTTAAATGTCGTATTTTGATCCGACATTTCGGACTGAGCTCAAACACAGCGCGCAGTGCGGAGCGGGAAAGACGTGCGTAAAAGGCGCGCGGCGGGAAAAGGAAAACGCGGTGAATAAAAATATAAAAATATAAGAATATAAAAACGAGAGAAACATTGGTCACAATTGTGGATCATTTTAATTAATATATAACGATGGGATTATGATTTTTTTTTTAAGTATATAATAATTATATATATATATCTGGGAGGTTTCGGTGAAGGCGGTGGGAAAGAGCGGCGCAGATCGGGCCGGTTTTACGCGCGGCAAAACGAAGCGTTTTACAGACTTCTGGAGATCTGGACGCGGAAATACAGCGGGGATGTGCGCGCGGAGGCCGAGGAGTGACAGCTGCTTATGGAGAGAAAATACAAACCTGTAAGGAAATTAAATCAGGCACAAAACCTGAACACAAAAGCATAACGCGAGCGACGCGTTTCCTCAGCGGGACGGACCGCGCATCATTTATCACAAACTGAACTTAAAGGGAAGGAAAATAATAACACAGAGACGAGAGGAGCTTCTGAACAGACACAAACAAAAGGGAATATTTGGACAAAAATATAAAAAAAAAGCAAAGGAACGCGCGGCGCGTCGAAAGGCGCTTCCCGAGACGCGGAATCAGAGGCGTTTATTTAAAACACTGATGTTTAAAAGATTTTAGCGCCGCGAGAGACAGAGGAATGTCCAGAAGGAGCTGCTTCTTCTGCTAAATCTGTTGTAATTATTGTTGTTACTGAAGAAGCTGCAGAGGAAAAGCAGGAGCCCGGCCTGAACTGAAGAGAGCTCGTGCGGAACCGCGGCTCCCGGATTCAATTATGTCCGCGTTTCTTTATTATTATTTTTCTTTTTTACATAATTATTGGAGAGACTGAAAAAGGAGCGCGTAAAAAAACAAACAAACAACAGTAAGTTTAAAATGTTTGGGGAAAGAGATTGAAATATGTGTGAACTCAAAGGTTAAATACAGAAAAGGAAAGATTATAGAGAAATAAAACAAAACAAATGAATCGGTTTTGGACAAAGGTTTTAGATTCACCGAAGAATGTTCAGCTCAAAAGTCCAAACTGCGCGAACGCTGCGGTAAAAACGAGACACATTTCATGGAGACGTGGCCAAAACTCTGGATCAAAGGCTCCGCGGCGCAAACGGACAATCCGGTCACACACACCGACACGCGCGTGAGTTTGGAAAGTAACAAATGTCAGATCAAGAAAAGGCTTTAACTGTGTCGAACATGAAGGTGAATAATTCGGTAAGTTATGGATCAATATGTTGATAAAGTGACAAAGAGTCGCCGCGCGGTAAAAAAAACAAACGCAAATTCCACAAATCCAAAACCTGCCCAAACAAGTGCGTGAGTGCGGGCGCGTGGACACGGACTGGAAGCTCCGCAGCAGCGGCAGCCAACAGTCCAGACTCTGAGGACAGACTTTGAGGACACTTGGCACAGGCACAGAGCGCGCGCGTCTCAGCCAAGAAAAAGACGCGGCGCCAAAGCGGACCAAACGGGGGAGGAAGAACTCACCATCCACCAGGTGCGCGCGGAGATGTCGTAGCACAGCTGCCATTTGATGGAGCCTTCCGAGCCTTTTCCTGCCGCCATGCCGCCGTCCGCGAGCCTCATCCCCGGGCGTAGAGAACGCTCCTCGGTCTTCTTCCTCCGCCGCGTCTCCGTCCGTCAGTGCGCAGCGGCAGACGGGCGCAAAGACAAGGCGGCGATCAAAGCGGGACGCGCGGATAAAAAGGAGAGACGAGGCACGAGCTGCGCAGCCCGTGGGGGAGGCGGGGGAGGGGGGGGGGGCGCGCGCTCGCTCGCTCACTCACACGGGCACGCGCTCACACGGAGAACCCCCGGGGCCGCGCGCAGGAGCGGAAGAGAAAAGGCTTTTTATGAACGCTCCGGTGACGCTGAGGAGAGGGGGGGGGGGGGGGGGGGGGGGGGATCTGCGGCGCGCACGGACGACTGAGAGCTGACTGGGATCTGAGGGAGCGCGTGCAGGGCCGTGGCTTTGGCGGGACCGCAGATGAATAAACCGTGAAGAGTCTGCGGAGTTTCTCTGACTCGCTGCGGTCCGAGAGGCGTTACCCGCGCGGTGAACACGTCAGCGCCGTGACCATCCCGGGGAGAGACGGTCCGCGCGGGTTTATCCTCTTTTACGCGCAGCTCCCGACTCTGAACCGCGGAGAAGACTCTGAAATCCACAGCGCGAGCGTTAGAAGAAGAGCGGGCCAGAAGTCTGAGCCGCGTCAGAGTTTCCAAACTTCACGTTTGTCGCCATTTTCCGCGTCTTCACGTCCGAGAACTTTGTTTTTGAGCAGAAGGAAAGACCCCCGCGCGCGCAGAGTCCGCGCTCCTCCCGCCGCTCCTCACGGTGAAAGCCGTTCAAAGTTCCTCCGTGTCTCTGCTTTGCTGCTGCTCTTCCGTGAGATGGCGTCACCCCCTCCTCCCCCCTCCTCTCTCCCCTGGTCAGAGCTCCGGCCCCGCGCGGACCGAGGGCTGAACCTGAGCCAAGCTCCGCAGGTGGAAAAGCGTGACGTAACAGCGGCGCGCGGGCCTGAGTTTACGCACCGGGAAGTTCCTTTGGTGAAAGAAGAAGCGCGAGCCCAGAATCACCCGGACGGAGAGCCGGGCACAGGACGTCCTCATCCGGGGAGTTCGGACACCGCGCTGGACATGTGACCTAATGTTAATGTTTTTAATGCCACATGTCACAGATACACGTGCGCGTTCACCGGCTCTAACATGTGGGACATGAGATGACGCAGGAG
Organism: Gobius niger; assembly: GCF_951799975.1. Taxonomy (NCBI): domain Eukaryota; kingdom Metazoa; phylum Chordata; class Actinopteri; order Gobiiformes; family Gobiidae; genus Gobius; species Gobius niger. The sequence goes on from NC_136857.1 coordinate 38,554,942, forward strand.
GAGGATTTAGGCTAAAATAATGATGAAATGAACAATGGGCAGGTCACACGCACGCGCTTCGGACCAGACGTTTTATCATCTATGAATTTAAGACACAAAAGAATAAATGTAGATTTAATCCCGACTGGAAACATCTGTAAAAGTGGGTCAAGTCCGTGATGTTGATGAGACGAAAATTCATTTTTATTTTAGCCCAAAAAAAACCCTCCACGGGGGTCACGAAAGGTCACGTGATATGAATGCGCGTGGAGCCGGTTTATAATGCTATTTTATTACCACAAAACAACATTTAAAATACAAAACAACATTTAAAATGCTGACTAAAACAGTGTCAAATGGACAAAAACATTTGGGGCAAATTGTTTGTAATTTGGATGAGTCTTTGAGGAACAAAGTGGATCAGTCCGTGAAGGAGGTCAGGGCAAAAAACAGAAAAATCCGAGGCCCCGAAACGCGTCACGAGTTTCTCTTTTTGCTGATTTCCAAACACATTTGGACTGAGACTGAAAGTTACTTTAAAGCGCTGTTCATTTGACACTCTGGAAAAGCGGGACTTTATCTTTATATTTGAACATCTCCAGGTCAGGATGAAGAGGAGACTCGCAGAGACAAACTGGAGCTTTTGGATCAGGACGTGAGGAAACAAAAGAAGAAAGTGGAGTCTTATATATTGATTTGCTTTAATTGTGTAATTTATTTGTTTATTTTTGCGCGATATAATGGACGGACAAAAGGTTCCAAAATATAAACGGACTAAACCAGATCAAGATGGAATCAGGAGGAAACCGGGGACCCGTGCGTAAAACACAGCGCTGTGATGTGTGACCCTGAGAATAACGCCTCACACGTGACCCTGTGTGACCCCGTGTGACCCCGTGTGACCCCGTGTGACCCCGTGTGACCCCGTGTGACCCCTGAAGCAGAGCTCAGTTTGAGAATCACGTGGTTTGTGCAGATTTCACTCCTCATTGAAAAGAAGAGCATTATTTACAAAGGCGCAGCAGGAGATAAACGTGGACCACGCAGGAAACTAAAAGGAGCTGGTCACCCTTTGGAGAGGAGTGCGGAGGCTCTGGCGCGCTTGGCACACATTTGGCACACATTTGGCACGCATTTGGCACGCATTTGGCACGCATTTGGCACACATGGAAGCGCTTATGCCGCGCCGTCATCTCCCTGTTTACGTTTCCGCCCGCGCGCGCGCCGCGCTCGCACACCTCCACCTTTCCCACCGCTCCGCGCGCCATCTGCGGCCGGGCCGCGAGCCAGCTCCCCCCGGCCTGGCCCGCGCTGACAGCCCGCTGACTCCCGCTGGGACCGGACACCGGGGCGAGGGGCTGCGGTCTGCGGGGGAGAGGAGCCCTGCGCCGGGGAGACGGAGCCAGGGCTCACCGCTGGATCAGGGCGGCGCGGAGAGACAAGCAGCAAATCAAATCTCAGTTATTTTTGTCTTTAGTTTATTTCGCTTTGAGCCAAAAACTAAACACAATAAACGGGAAAAGTCGCTATTTTAACATTTGAAATGATCTGAGTTTATTTGTTTGTGACATTTGTAAATCTGCGCGTTTTTCACCAAAGATCCTTAAATAAAAGGAGTTCGTGAATAAGAAAGTTTAAAATGCATTACCGATGCATAACTGAGAGTATTTTATCTGCACTCTCGCCTTTTACTGTAATTGATTAATTCTATGTTGATGTTTTTATTGATTCTATTTGTTTTCTTGTATTTATGCAACTGTGAAGCACTTAATTAAGTACTGAATTGCCTTGTGTATGAATTGTGCTCTACAAATAAACTTGCCTTGCCTAAAATGTTTATAATGTTTATAATGTTTATAATGTTTATGTTTATAATGTTTATAATGTTTATGTTTATAATGTTTATAATGTTTATAATGTTAATGTTTATAATGTTTATAATGTTTATAATGTTTATGATGTTTATAATGTTAATGTTTATAATGTTAATGTTTATAATGTTTATAATGTTTATAATGTTTATGTTTATAATGTTTATAATGTTTATAATGTTTATGATGTTTATGTTTATAATGTTTATGTTTATAATGTTTAAAATGTTTATAATGTTTATAATGTTTATAATGTTTATGTTTATAATGTTTATAATGTTTATGATGTTTATAATGTTTATAATGTTAATGTTTATAATGTTTATAATGTTTATAATGTTTATGATGTTTATGTTTATAATGTTTATGTTTATAATGTTTATAATGTTTATAATGTTTATAATGTTTATAATGTTTATGTTTATAATGTTTATGTTTATAATGTTTATAATGTTTATAATGTTTATAATGTTTATGTTTATAATGTTTATGTTTATAATGTTTATAATGTTTATGTTTATAATGTTTATGTTTATAATGTTTATAATGTTTATAATGTTTATAATGTTTATAATGTTTATGATGTTTATAATGTTTATAATGTTTATAATGTTTATGTTTATAATGTTTATGTTTATAATCTTTATAATGTTTATAATGTTTATGTTTATAATGTTTATAATGTTTATAATGTTTATAATGTTTATGTTTATAATGTTTATAATGTTTATAATGTTTATAATGTTTATGATGTTTATAATGTTTATGATGTTTATGTTTATAATGTTTATAATGTTTATAATGTTTATGTTTATAATGTTTATAATGTTTATAATGTTTATAATGTTTATAATGTTTATGTTTATAATGTTTATGTTTATAATGTTAATAATGTTTATAATGTTTATAATGTTTATGTTAATAATGTTTATAATGTTTATAATGTTTATAATGTTTATGATGTTTATAATGTTTATGTTTATAATGTTTATAATGTTTATGTTAATAATGTTTATAATGTTTATAATGTTTATGTTTATAATGTTTATAATGTTTATAATGTTTATGTTTATAATGTTTATGTTTATAATGTTAATAATGTTTAAAATGTTTATAATGTTTATGTTTATAATGTTAATAATGTTTATAATGTTTATAATGTTTATGATGTTTATAATGTTTATAATGTTTATAATGTTTATGTTTATAATGTTTATGTTTATAATGTTAATAATGTTTAAAATGTTTATAATGTTTATGTTTATAATGTTAATAATGTTTATAATGTTTATAATGTTTATGATGTTTATAATGTTTATGTTTATAATGTTTATAATGTTTATGTTAATAATGTTTATAATGTTTATAATGTTTATAATGTTTATGTTTATAATGTTTATAATGTTTATAATGTTTATGTTTATAATTTTTATAATGTTTATGTTAATAATGTTTATAATGTTTATAATGTTTATAATGTTTATGTTAATAATGTTTATAGTGTTTATAATGTTTATAATGTTTATAATGTTTATAGTGTTTATAATGTTTATAATGTTTATAATGTTTATGATGTTTATGTTTATAATGTTTATAATGTTTATAATGTTTATGTTTATAATGTTTATGTTAATAATGTTTATGATGTTTATAATGTGACAGAATGTGAAGAGTTTATTATTTACAGATTTGTTCAAATAAATGACAAATAAAAAGGCCTTTGGCTCCGAGCCCAGGCCGGACTGAGCTTTGGTTCTTCACTGGTTTGGATCAAATATGAAAGATGAGAAAAGCCGCTCTCAGTCGTCCAGGAGCCGCGGGTTTAAAAAAAACTATAAATCAATATTTTCAGCGTCGAAATGTAAATAATGTGTCTTTTATTTTGTGACTCATTCGCTCAGAGGTTTTGGCTCTGGTTTAGTTTCTGTGAGTCTGTGATGATCAAAGTGTGGGATGAAAACGTCACGCATTTTCCAAACGGTTTCTGAAACTCTTTGTTTTTTCCAAACTAAAACTAAAAACACGGTTCACTGCAAGAAGGTCCCGGGTTCGATTCCCACCTGAACGGTGCCTTTCTGTGAGGAGCCTGTATGTTCTCCCTGTGTAAAGGTTTATCATAGATTGTTCCAGTGTGTGACTGTGACCCCATTACACCAGTGATACTGTATATATTACTTTATTCACCTTTTCCGGAGCCTCGCGTGGGCGCCGCCATGAATATTGTCCCGCCCCTTTTCTCCCATCTGTTAACATGGGGCTGGAGAAGTCCACATAAAATCAGCCACTACAGGAAAACAAAGCTGTTTTCAGGCCGCAGAGAAACGCTGCAGTGTCGACATGTCGGAGCAAATGAACATCGGACATTTTACACAAATCAATCGACTAAACGTCAGATTTGAGCGGAGAATATTTTCCCTCGTTCTCCGTTAAAATGAACGGGCTTCGCTTCTGTCTGTCTCCTCAGGGGAAACTGAAGCTCCGTCTCACACCGAGAGGAGTCAATGTCAAACTGTAAAGTCTGTGAAAACTCTTCTTCTTCACAAAGGAAATGACCATATTTGGATCACAGCCCAGGGGTTGGACTGAAAACCAGCCCTGGACTCTGACCAGCCTGGCCCAAATTACCGTAAATGTGACTTCCACAAATACATATTTTAACCTTTTACCCCCCGCCTGAACACTAACGAGTGCATTTTCCCCAGTTTGGCTTTTTATTATTATTTTTTTGATCGGCATCATCAGCAAAAAGAGCGGGAAAGGCGGTCGTAGAAACAGAAGCAAAATCATTCATATAAATAATAAATAATAATGGTCCCAAAACTGAACCTTGTGGTGCACCATACTCCACGGAATTCCTTTTAGATTCATGTACTTTGATACTGGGCTTTACCCAAATCTAAAAGCTTCTCGACTGGAGATCAACAATGTAACACCTCATTTGAAAGCTAAGACCTACAAAAGTGATGGAAACGTTTCGTTACGTCGCCATATTTTTGTCTTTTTTTTTTTTCTATCATTTTTTGTATTTTTTGTTGTGTTTTTCTCATGTTTCTGTTGACTTTTCATCCTCTTTTTCTCGCTATTTTGATGCTTTTCTTTTTAGCTTTTAGATTTGGGTAAAGCTCGGTTGAGGCGGGACCGGTGGCCCCTCTGTGCTCTTCCAGAATACAGGACATTTGGCCAGTCCAGCCCTGTCACTGCCTGTCGTGCTACACGTGGATACCAAACTGTCAGTATTTAAGGTGCTTTATTTCTCATTATACCACGTTTGACCCGCCCCTGGACGCCGCTGGACTCCCCGTCAGGAGCAGCGGGCGACGGGACCGAGCTCCAGATGTGAAGCCAGGCTGACGGTCAGAAACACCCACTGGAGGATTCACCTATTGTACATGTTTTTAGTGGTAGAGGAAACCGGAGGAAACCCACACAGAGGCCCCATCCTGTGGGAATCGACCACTAACCACTGTGCCACCGAGGGAAAGACCAGGAGCCACACACACGTGTTAAAACTCAACACGTCAGAAAATAAACATGTTAAAGAGTTTAAACTAAGACATTGTCTCGTGTTTGTCTCGTGTTTGTCCCGTGTTATTCCCGTGTTTGTCTCGTGTTTATCCCGTGTTTGTCTCGTGTTTGTCTCGTGTTTGTCCCGTGTTTATCTCGTGTCTGTCTCGTGTTTATCTCGTGTTTGTCTCGTGTCTGTCCCGTGTTTGTCCCGTGTTTGTCTCGTGTTTGTCCCGTGTTATTCCCGTGTTTGTCTCGTGTTTATCTCGTGTTTGTCTCGTGTTTGTCTCGTGTTTGTCTCGTGTTTGTCTCGTGTCTGTCCCGTGTTTGTCCCGTGTTTGTCTCGTGTTTGTCCCGTGTTATTCCCGTGTTTGTCTCGTGTTTGTCCCGTGTTATTCCCGTGTTTGTCTCGTGTTTATCTCGTGTTTGTCTCGTGTTTGTCTCGTGTTTGTCTCGTGTTTGTCTCGTGTTTGTCTCGTGTTTGTCTCGTGTCTGTCCCGTGTCTGTCTCGTGTTTGTCCGGTGTTTGTCTCGTGTTTGTCCCGTGTTTGTCTCGTGTTTGTCTCGTGTTTGTCTCGTGTCTGTCTCGTGTTTGTCTCGTGTTTGTCTCGTGTTTGTCTCGTGTTTGTCTCGTGTTTGTCTCGTGTTTGTCTCGTGTTTGTCTCGTGTTTGTCTCGTGTTTGTCTCGTGTTTGTCCCGTGTTTGTCTCGTGTTTGTCTTGTGTTTTTCCCGTGTTATTCCTGTGTTTGTCTCATGTTTGTCTCGTGTTTGTCTCGTGTCTGTCTCATGTTTGTCTCGTGTTTGTCTCGTGTTTGTCTCGTGTTTGTCTCGTGTCTGTCTCGTGTTTGTCTCGTGTTTGTCTTGTGTTTTTCCCGTGTTATTCCTGTGTTTGTCTCATGTTTGTCTCGTGTTTGTCTCGTGTTTGTCTCGTGTCTGTCTCGTGTTTGTCCCGTGTTTGTCTCGTGTTTGTCCCGTGTTTGTCTCGTGTTTGTCCCGTGTTTGTCTCGTGTTTGTCTCGTGTTTGTCCCGTGTTATTCCCTTGTTTGTCTCGTGTTTGTCTCGTGTTTGTCTCGTGTTTGTCTCGTGTTTGTCTCGTGTTTGTCTCGTGTTTGTCTCGTGTTTGTCTCGTGTCTGTCTCGTGTCTGTCTCGTGTTTGTCTCGTGTTTGTCTCGTGTTTGTCTCGTGTTTGTCTCGTGTCTGTCTCGTGTTTGTCTCGTGTTTGTCTCGTGTTTGTCTCGTGTTTGTCTCGTGTCTGTCTCGTGTTTGTCTCGTGTTTGTCTCGTGTTTGTCTCGTGTCTGTCTCGTGTTTGTCTCGTGTTTGTCTCGTGTTTGTCTCGTGTTTGTCTCGTGTCTGTCTCGTGTTTGTCTCGTGTTTGTCTCGTGTTTGTCCCGTGTCTGTCTCGTGTTTGTCTCGTGTTTGTCTCGTGTTTGTCTCGTGTTTGTCTCGTGTTTGTCTCGTGTTTGTCTCGTGTTTGTCTCGTGTTTGTCTCGTGTTTCTCTCGTGTTTGTCTCGTGTTTGTCCCGTGTTTGTCTCGTGTTTGTCTCGTGTTTGTCTCGTGTTTGTCTCGTGTTTGTCCCGTGTTTGTCTCGTGTTATTCCCTTGTTTGTCTCGTGTTTGTCTCGTGTTTGTCTCGTGTTTGTCCCGTGTTATTCCTGTGTTTGTCCCGTGTTTCTCCCGTGTTTCTCCCGTGTCTGTCTCTCGTCTGGCTCGTGTCTGTCTCGTGTCTGTCCCGTGTTTGTCTCGTGTTTGTCTCGTGTCTGTCTCGTGTTTGTCTCGTGTTTGTCCCGTGTTCGTCGCGTGTTCGTCACGTGTTTGTCTCGTGTCTGTCCCGTGTTTGTCTCGTGTTTGTCTCGTGTTTGTCTCGTGTCTGTCTCGTGTCTGTCTCGTGTTTGTCTCGTGTCTGTCTCGTGTTTGTCTCGTGTTTGTCTCGTGTTTGTCTCGTGTTTGTCTCGTGTTTGTCTCGTGTTTGTCTCTTGTTTGTCTCGTGTTTGTCTCGTGTTTGTCTCGTGTCTGTCTCGTGTTTGTCTCGTGTCTGTCTCGTGTTTGTCTCGTGTTTGTCTCGTGTTTGTCTCGTGTTTGTCTCGTGTCTGTCTCGTGTCTGTCTCTCGTCTGGCTCGTGTCTGTCTCGTGTCTGTCCCGTGTTTGTCTCGTGTTTGTCTCGTGTCTGTCTCGTGTTTGTCTCGTGTTTGTCTCGTGTTTGTCTCTTGTTTGTCTCGTGTCTGTCTCGTGTCTGTCTCGTGTCTGTCCCGTGTTTGTCTCGTGTTTGTCTCGTGTTTGTCTCGTGTTTGTCTCGTGTCTGTCTCGTGTCTGTCTCGTGTTTGTCTCGTGTTTGTCTCGTGTTTGTCTCGTGTTTGTCTCGTGTTTGTCTCGTGTTTGTCTCGTGTTTGTCTCGTGTCTGTCTCGTGTTTGTCTCGTGTTTGTCCCGTGTTTCTCCCGTGTTTTTCTCGTGTTGCTCCCGTGTCTGTCTCTCGTCTGGCTCGGCTCCACGTGTCGTCTCGCTGATGTGTCCTGTCGTTCCAACATGTCCGCCCGTCCCCGCGTGTCCCTGGTGGCGTCCCGTCTCTGGGCCCCTCGCCGCGCTTTGGCAGAGGCTGCGTTTGGCTTTGGTCCCTGTGTCCCCGGGGCCCGTCCCCCCTCGTCCCCCCTCGTCCCCCCTGTCCCCCCCGGTCCCCCCGGTCCCTTCAGTCCCGGCGCGGTGGCGTGTCGCTGTGGCGGTGACGGACGGCGATGTGGCGTTTGGAAAAGGTCGAAGCGACGCCTCAGACGCGGCGTTAATCTCATCAGGCCCAGACTTTAGACGGACTCTGGCTCAGACCCTGGACTCTGGCTCAGACCCTGGACTCTGGACTCTGGCGTCGCTCGGGAACTTTGGAAAGTTTAGTTCAGAGACGGCTCGTGACGTCACAGCGTTTGGAGAAGCTTTAAACTGTTCGAGTCAGATCAAAAGGCGGCGTCATGTGACGTCACCATACGGTAACGTCACATGACTTCGGCCAGGTCTCAGCTAGTTTCCACATTTGATATTCTGAGATCATGAGTTATTACAAAGAAATGTCCTCTATAGTCCCTATAACCCGTCACACAGTTCAGCTGTAGACCAGTGGTTCCCAACCCATTCCAAAAACTATGGCCACTACAAATGTGTAAAATAATGAATGTTAAAAATAATTTCAAACCAACTGCAATTGGAGTGTTTGATGCACACATACTCCTTTCTTATAAACTACACTGCGTTCCACATTATTATGCAAATTGGATTTTTGTGTCAAAAAGGTAAAAAAAAAAAACAATAATAATGAAACTCATGGATGGTGTCGTGTCTTGGGGCTCTATGAATCACTGACATTAATCTCAGACCTGGGATGATCAGTTTTCAGGTTAAGCCCAGTTAAGGGAAAAACTACTGAAAAAGGGTGTTCCACTTTATTAAGCAGATCATCATTTTCAAGCAATAAGGGAAAGAAAAAGGATCTTTCTGCTGATGAAAAGCGTGAAATAGTTGAATGTCTTGGTCTAGGTATGAAAACCTTTGATATTTCATGAAAGATGAAGCATAATCATCGAACTGATAAGAGATTTGTGGATGATTCAGACACACACAGGTTTGTGCAGATAAAGGCACAATAAGTACGGTTTCTGCCAGACAAACACATCAGATTAAGAGAACAAATGCTACAAAGCAGCATACAGGTATGTGAAGCTGCTGGTGCCTCTGGAGTCTCTGAACATGAAGATGTCGGACCCTCCAGAGGCTGCAGTTGTGCATAAACCTTCTATCCGGCCTCCCCTAAACTGTTCATTGAAGCTGAAGCAGAAACGGCTGCAGTGGCTCAGAAATACATGAGACTCATTTTCAAACAGTCTTGTTCACTGATGAGGCCGTGTGACCCTGGATGGTCAGATGGATGGAGGAGTGGATGGAGGTGAATGACCACAATGTCCCAACAAGGCTGTGATGTCAGTAAGGAGGGGGCGGAGTCAGAATCATAGTGAGAGAGCTGGTCGGCCCCTTTAGGATCCCTGAAGGTGTGACAATGACCTCTTTCTGACTGACCACTGTCTTCTATGCTACAAAAAGAAGAGCCGTGTTTTCCCAAACAAGATCCTCTTCATCATGACGACGCACCATGTCCTGCTGTAAAGAAAACCTCTGCATCACTGGCTGCTATGGGCATAAAAGGGGCATAAAAGGAGAGAAACTCATGATGTGGACCCCCTCCTCCCCTGACCTCAGCCCTATTGAGAACCTTTGGAGCCTCAACAAAAAGAACTTCTATGAGGGTGGGAGGCAGTTTTCATCCAAACAGCAGCTCTGGGAGGTTATTCTAACATCCTGCAAAGAAATCCAAGCAGAAACTGTCCAAAAACTCACAAGTTTAATGGATTTAAGGATTTTGAAGCTGCTTCACCCAAGGGCTCCTTTGGTAAAATATAACTTGACCTGTTAATATTTTTTTGATTGAAATATCTTTTGATTTCAGTAAATATGACCTCCTAATGCTGCAAATACAACAAATGACCATTTTCAGGTAATTACAAGCTTTAAAATGTATTGAAACGATGAGTTGCATAATAATTTGGAACAGTGGATTTTGAGGTTTTTACTATACTACTATATAGTGTATGGTTTAAAAGGTCTGGCAGCAGCTGGACGTCAGATAAGAGGGGACACAGGTCTGGAGGTGAAGCTGCAGGTCTGGAGGTGAAGCTGTGGGTCTGGAGGTGAAGCTGCAGGTCTGGAGGTGAAGCTGCAGCTCTGGAGGTGAAGCTGCAGGTCTGGAGGTGAAGCTGTGGGTCTGAAGGTGAAGCTGCAGGTCTGGAGGTGAAGCTGTAGGTCTGGAGGTGAAGCTGCAGGTCTGGAGGTGAAGCTGTGGGTCTGGAGGTGAAGCTGTAGGTCTGGAGGTGAAGCTGTGGGTCTGGAGGTGAAGCTGTGGGTCTGGAGGTGAAGCTGTAGGTCTGGAGGTGAAGCTGTGGGTCTGGAGGTGAAGCTGTGGGTCTGGAGGTGAAGCTGCAGGTCTGGAGGTGAAGCTGTGGGTCTGGAGGTGAAGCTGTGGGTCTGGAGGTGAAGCTGTAGGTCTGGAGGTGAAGCTGCAGGTCTGGAGGTGAAGCTGTGGGTCTGGAGGTGAAGCTGTAGGTCTGGAGGTGAAGCTGCAGGTCTGGAGGTGAAGCTGTGGGTCTGGAGGTGAAGCTGCAGGTCTGGAGGTGAAGCTGTGGGTCTGGAGGTGAAGCTGTGGGTCTGGAGGTGAAGCTGTAGGTCTGGAGGTGAAGCTGCAGGTCTGGAGGTGAAGCTGTGGGTCTGGAGGTGAAGCTGCAGGTCTGGAGGTGAAGCTGCAGGTCTGGAGGTGAAGCTGCAGGTCTGGAGGTGAAGCTGCAGGTCTGGAGGTGAAGCTGCAGGTCTGGAGGTGAAGCTGCAGGTCTGGAGGTGAAGCTGTAGGTCTGGAGGTGAAGCTGCAGGTCTGGAGGTGAAGCTGTGGGTCTGGAGGTGAAGCTGTGGGTCTGGAGGTGAAGCTGCAGGTCTGGAGGTGAAGCTGTGGGTCTGGAGGTGAAGCTGCAGGTCTGGAGGTGAAGCTGCAGGTCTGGAGGTGAAGCTGAGGGTCTGGAGGTGAAGCTGTAGGTCTGGAGGTGAAGCTGTGGGTCTGGAGGTGAAGCTGTGGGTCTGGAGGTGAAGCTGCAGGTCTGGAGGTGAAGCTGCAGGTCTGGAGGTGAAGCTGTGGGTCTGGAGGTGAAGCTGCAGGTCTGGAGGTGAAGCTTCAGCTCTGGAGGTGAAGCTGTGGGTCTGGAGGTGAAGCTGCAGGTCTGGAGGTGAAGCTTCAGCTCTGGAGGTGAAGCTGCAGGTCTGGAGGGGAAGCTGCAGGTCTGGAGGTGAAGCTGTGGGTCTGGAGGTGAAGCTGTGGGTCTGGAGGTGAAGCTGTGGGTCTGGAGGTGAAGCTGTGGGTCTGGAGGTGAAGCTGTGGGTCTGGAGGTGAAGCTGTGGGTCTGGAGGTGAAGCTGCAGGTCTGGAGGTGAAGCTGCAGGTCTGGAGGTGAAGCTGTGGGTCTGGAGGTGAAGCTGTGGGTCTGAAGGTGAAGCTGTGGGTCTGGAGGTGAAGCTGCAGGTCTGGAGGTGAAGCTGTAGGTCTGGAGGTGAAGCTGCAGGTCTGGAGGTGAAGCTGTGGGTCTGGAGGTGAAGCTGCAGGTCTGGAGGTGAAGCTGTGGGTCTGAAGGTGAAGCTGCAGGTCTGGAGGTGAAGCTGTGGGTCTGGAGGTGAAGCTGTGGGTCTGGAGGTGAAGCTGCAGGTCTGGAGGTGAAGCTGTGGGTCTGGAGGTGAAGCTGCAGGTCTGAAGGTGAAGCTGTGGGTCTGGAGGTGAAGCTGTGGGTCTGAAGGTGAAGCTGTGGGTCTGGAGGTGAAGCTGTAGGTCTGGAGGTGAAGCTGCAGGTCTGGAGGTGAAGCTGCAGGTCTGGAGGTGAAGCTGTGGGTCTGGAGGTGAAGCTGCAGGTCTGGAGGTGAAGCTGTGGGTCTGGAGGTGAAGCTGCAGGTCTGAAGGTGAAGCTGTGGGTCTGGAGGTGAAGCTGCAGGTCTGGAGGTGAAGCTGTGGGTCTGGAGGTGAAGCTGTAGGTCTGGAGGTGAAGCTGTGGGTCTGGAGGTGAAGCTGCAGGTCTGGAGGTGAAGCTGTGGGTCTGGAGGTGAAGCTGTGGGTCTGGAGGTGAAGCTGTGGGTCTGGAGGTGAAGCTGTGGGTCTGGAGGTGAAGCTGTGGGTCTGGAGGTGAAGCTGCAGGTCTGGAGGTGAAGCTGCAGGTCTGGAGGTGAAGCTGCAGGTCTGGAGGTGAAGCTGTGGGTCTGGAGGTGAAGCTGCAGGTCTGGAGGTGAAGCTGCAGGTCTGAAGGTGAAGCTGCAGGTCTGGAGGTGAAGCTGTGGGTCTGGAGGTGAAGCTGTGGGTCTGGAGGTGAAGCTGTGGGTCTGGAGGTGAAGCTGCGGGTCTGGAGGTGAAGCTGCGGGTCTGGAGGTGAAGCTGCAGGTCTGGAGGTGAAGCTGCAGGTCTGGAGGTGAAGCTGCAGGTCTGAAGGTGAAGCTGTAGGTCTGGTGGTGAAGCTGTGGGTCTGGAGGTGAAGCTGCGGGTCTGGAGGTGAAGCTGCGGGTCTGGAGGTGAAGCTGCAGGTCTGGAGGTGAAGCTGCAGGTCTGGAGGTGAAGCTGCAGGTCTGGAGGTGAAGCTGTGGGTCTGGAGGTGAAGCTGTGGATCTGGAGGTGAAGCTGTGGGTCTGGAGGTGAAGCTGTGGGTCTGGAGGTGAAGCTGCAGGTCTGGAGGTGAAGCTGTGGGTCTGGAGGTGAAGCTGTGGGTCTGGAGGTGAAGCTGCAGGTCTGGAGGTGAAGCTGTGGGTCTGGAGGTGAAGCTGTGGGTCTGGAGGTGAAGCTGTGGGTCTGGAGGTGAAGCTGTGGGTCTGGAGGTGAAGCTGCAGGTCTGGAGGTGAAGCTGCAGGTCTGGAGGTGAAGCTGCAGGTCTTTCTGCATCTCATCTTCTCAGCCTGGAGCACCAGGAGGAAGTCTCTCTGACCTGAATTGGTGATGAAACACAATCAACACAATGTAAACATGTGTTTCCTGGTCTCCAGATGTTTCGAGGGACCAGGAGGCGACGCTGATGGAAACATGATGGACGAAGGAGATTCATCAACACTTTCTCAGATGATCACACTGGTCATGATGGTTCTTCAACATGTGTAAAGTTTCACATCTGTACTGAAATGTTTTGGACAGTAAATCCGGTTACCATGGTTACCACAGCAGGATTCTGAGCTTAAATTATAGTGCCCGTGAGCGTGCCCGTGAGCGCGCCCGTGCCCGTGAGCATGCCCGTGCCCATGAGCATGCCCGTGAGCGTGCCCGTGCCCATGAGCATGCCCGTGAGCGTGCCCGTGAGCGTGCCCGTGCCCATGAGCATGCCCGTGCCCATGAGCATGCCCGTGAGCGTGCCCGTGAGCGTGCCCGTGAGCGTGTGAGCGTGCCCGTGTGAGCGTGCCCGTGAGCGCGCCCGTGAGCGTGCCCGTGTGAGCGTGCCCGTGAGCGTGCCCGTGTGAGCGTGCCCGTGAGCGCGCCCGTGAGCGCGCCCGTGAGCGTGCCCGTGTGAGCGTGCCCGTGAGCGTGCCCATGAGCGTGCCCGTGAGCATGCCCGTGCCCGTGAGCGTGCCCGTGAGCGTGTGAGCGTGCCCGTGAACGCGCCCGTGAGCATGCCCGTGCCCGTGAGCGTGCCCGTGAGCATGCCCGTGCCCGTGAGCGTGCCCGTGAGCGTGTGAGCGTGCCCGTGAACGCGCCCGTGAGCATGAGCATGCCCGTGAGCGCCCGTGAGCATGCCCGTGCCCGTGAGCGTGCCCGTGCCCATGAGCATGCCCGTGAGCGTGCCCGTGAGCGTGTGAGCGTGCCCGTGAACGCGCCCGTGAGCATGCCCGTGCCCGTGAGCGCCCGTGAGCGTGTGAGCATGCCCGTGCCCGTGAGCGTGTGAGCGTGCCCGTGAACGCGCCCGTGAGCGTGCCCGTGCCCATGAGCGTGTGAGCGTGCCCGTGAGCGTGCCCGTGAGCGTGGGTTCAGGTCTTATGTTTCTGTCTCATAAAGAGTCTTTTGTTTAGACCAAGATCAGAGTCAGTCCCTTCAAAGAAAGACCTCATTCAGAGACGGACCACGGAGCCAGGTTAGACCGGGTTTAGACCGGGTTTAGACCGGGGTTTAGACCGGGTTTAGACCGGGTTTAGACCGGGTTTAGACCGGGTTTAGACCGGGGTTTAGACCGGGTTTAGACCGGGTTTAGACCGGGTTTAGACCGGGGTTAGACCGGGTTTAGACCGGGGTTAGACCGGGGTTAGACCGGGTTTAGACCGGGTTTAGACCGGGGTTAGACCAGGGTTAGACCGGGTTTAGACCGGGTTTAGACCGGGGTTAGACCGGGGTTAGACCAGGGTTAGACCGGGTTTAGACCGGGTTTAGACCGGGTTTAGACCGGGTTTAGACCGGGGTTTAGACCGGGTTTAGACCGGGTTTAGACCGGGGTTTAGACCGGGTTTAGACCGGGTTTAGACCGGGGTTCTACCGGGGTTAGACCGGGGTTAGACCGGGTTTAGACCGGGGTTAGACCGGGTTTAGACCGGGGTTAGACCGGGTTTAGACCGGGTTTAGACCGGGGTTAGACCGGGTTTAGACCGGGGTTAGACCGGGGTTAGACCGGGTTTAACCTCCACCTGATCTGAGCGTGTTTTCTCCAGTTTAAGCTTCTTGAAAAAAGTGTCAAAATTGCAACGAAAACGTGACAAAAAGCCAAAAAAGAGCAATAAAAGAGTGAAAACTAAAGGAAAAGCTGAGTTCTGTAGGTCTTAGCTTTCAAATGAGGCGCTGCACAGTGGCTCTTGGTACGTCGTCCCCGTGTTCCTCCAGCGGAGCAGCAGACACATCAGGGCCGGGCTGTCCCTGGACTCGCTCCAACACCTGGCTCCGGTCCAGGACCCGGGGAGACCTCGGCCAGACCTGAGCGAGTCCACCTGGAGCGGCATTTATCACAGCAGCTTCTGAAGATCAGGGGTTTGGAGACGTGGACCTCATGACCTCAAACCACATCCATGCATGATCTGAACCTCTGCTGCTGTCGAGCTCCTGGTGCCGTTTCCGTGGTTACGCTGGGTCTGAGGCAGATCCTCCTCCTGACCTTGTCCCGGTTCCTCCTCCATCCGTCTTGTCTCGGACTCGGAGCTCCAGCTGTGAGCTCCACAGATCCTCCATCCATCAGCACACTCACCTCCAGACCTGGACTAAACCTGGACTAAACCTGGACTAAACCTGGACTATACCTGGACCAAACCAGGGCTAAACCTGGACCAAACCTGGACTAAATCTGGACCAAACCAGGACCAAACCTGGACCAAACCTGGACCAAACCTGGACCAAACCAGGGCTAAACCTGGACCAAACCAGGGCTAAACCTGGACTATACCTGGACCAAACCAGGGCTAAACCTGGACCAAACCTGGACCAAACCTGGACCAAACCTGGACCAAACCTGGACCAAACCTGGACCAAACCTGGACTAAACCTGGACTAAACCAGGGCTAAACCTGGACCAAACCAGGGCTAAACCTGGACCAAACCTGGACTAAACCTGGACTAAACCTGGACCAAACCTGGACCAAACCAGGGCTAAACCTGGACTAAACCTGGACTATACTTGGACTAAATCTGGACCAAACCAGGGCTAAACCTGGACTAAACCTGGACCAAACCTGGACCAAACCAGGGCTAAACCTGGACTAAACCTGGACTAAACCTGGACCAAAACTAGACCAAATCTGGACCAAACCTGGACTAAACCTGGACTAAACCAGGGCTAAACCTGGACCAAACCAGGGCTAAACCTGGACCAAACCAGGGCTAAACCTGGACCAAACCAGGGCTAAACCTGGACCAAACCTGGACTAAACCTGGACTAAACCTGGACTAAACCTGGACCAAACCTGGACCAAACCTGGACCAAACCTGGACTAAACCTGGACTAAACCAGGGCTAAACCTGGACCAAACCAGGGCTAAACCTGGACCAAACCTGGACCAAACCTGGACTAAACCTGGACTAAACCTGGACTAAACCAGGGCTAAACCTGGACCAAACCAGGGCTAAACCAGGACCAAACCTGGACCAAACCAGGACCAAACCTGGACCAAACCAGGGCTAAACCTGGACCAAACCAGGGCTAAACCTGGACCAAACCAGGGCTAAACCTGGACCAAACCTGGACCAAACCTGGACCAAACCTGGACTAAACCTGGACTATACCTGGACCAAACCAGGGCTAAACCTGGACCAAACCTGGACCAAACCTGGACTAAACCTGGACCAAACCTGGACTAAACTTGGACCAAACCTGGACCAAACCTGGACCAAACCTGGACTAAACCTGGACTATACTTGGACTAAATCTGGACCAAACCAGGGCTAAACCTGGACTAAACCTGGACTAAACCTGGACCAAAACTAGACCAAATCTGGATCAAGCCTGGACCAAACCCAGACTAAATAAAACAAAAAGTGACGGCAACAAGAACGTGAAAGATCTTTAAAGGCGAGTCAGATGAACTCTGTTACTTTACTCTTCTGAACTCATTAATTTGTGTAACTAATATGTTACAAAATAAAGCTCACATTTAAACCTGACTCTCATCATTAAACACGTCTGTAATAGTTTATTTATATTTATTTATATATATTATATATTATATTTCCTCTGTCCACCTTTGTCTGTAACAGTTTCTTTATATTTATATTTATTTATATATATTACATATTTATATTTCCTCTGCCCACCTTCAGCAGAGCGTGAGTTTTAGTCTCAGATATTCCAGCATGAAGAAGATCCCGCCGGGAGCCCGTGTTGGTCCCGTGTTGGTCCCGTGTTGATCCCGTGTTGATCCCGTGTTGGTCCCGTGACATTTAGCCTGTTAGCCGCATTAGCATATTTAGCATGCGCGGTGTTTATCATAATTAATGTGTCCCTTGGCTAATCGTAGCATCACGCTAACTGTCTCATCCATATTTTACAGCACATATGTCAAAGTCTGGCCCCGCGGCCGCTTTTATCCAAATATGAAGAACGGGAGGGGGGGGGGGGGGGGGGGGGGGGGGGGCTCGTTCACAATCTCTCTATAATAAAATAACTCACTTTAATAAAGTCTCTCTCTATAATAAAATAACTCACTTTAATAAAGTCTCTATTCTATAATAAAATAACTCACTTTAATAAAGTCTCTCTCTATAATAAAATAACTCACTTTAATAAAGTCTCTCACTATAAAAAAATCTCACTATAAAAAAATCTCTCACTATAAAAAAGTCTCACTATAAAAAAATTACTATAAAAAAGTCTCTCACTATAAAAAAAATTACTATAAAAAAATCTCTCACTATAAAAAAATCTCACTATAAAAAAATCTCTCACTATAAAAAAATCTCTCACTATAAAAAAGTCTCTCACTATAAAAAAGTCTCTCACTATAAAAAAAAATCTCACTATAAAAAAAATCTCACTATAAAAAAATCTCACTATAAAAAAAGTCTCACTATAAAAAAATCTCACTATAAAAAAGTCTCTCACTATAAAAAAAAATCTCACTATAAAAAAAATCTCACTATAAAAATCTCTCACTATAAAAAAGTCTCACTATAAAAAATCTCACTATAAAAAAGTCTCTCACTATAAAAAAAATCTCACTATAAAAAAAATCTCACTATAAAAAAATCTCACTATAAAAAAGTCTCACTATAAAAAATCTCACTATAAAAAAATCTCTCACTATAAAAATCTCTCACTATAAAAAAGTCTCTCACTATAAAAAAATCTCTCACTATAAAAAAGTCTCTCACTATAAAAAAATCTCTCACTATAAAAAAATCTCTCACTATAAAAAAATCTCTCACTATAAAAAAGTCTCACTATAAAAAAGTCTCTCACTATAAAAAAAAATCTCACTATAAAAAAAATCTCACTATAAAAAAATGTCACTATAAAAGTCTCACTATAAAAAATCTCACTATAAAAAAATCTCTCACTATAAAAATCTCTCACTATAAAAAAATCTCACTATAAAAAAATCTCTCACTATAAAAAAATCTCTCACTATAAAAAAGTCTCTCACTATAAAAAAATCTCTCACTATAAAAAAGTCTCTCACTATAAAAAAAAATCTCACTATAAAAGAAATCTCACTATAAAAAAATCTCTCACTATAAAAATCTCTCACTATAAAAAAGTCTCACTATAAAAAAATCTCACTATAAAAAAGTCTCACTATAAAAAAGTCTCACTATAAAACAAGTCTCACTATAAAAAAATCTCTCACTATAAAAATCTCTCACTATAAAAAAGTCTCACTATAAAAAAATCTCACTATAAAAAAGTCTCACTATAAAAAAGTCTCACTATAAAAAAGTCTCACTATAAAAAAATCTCTCACTATAAAAATCTCTCACTCTATAAAAGTCACTATAAAAAAATCTCACTATAAAAAAGTCTCACTATAAAAAATCTCACTATAAAAAAGTCTCACTATAAAAAAAATCTCACTATAAAAAAAATCTCACTATAAAAAAATCTCACTATAAAAAAGTCTCACTATAAAAAAATCTCTCACTATAAAAAAAAATCTCACTATAAAAAAATCTCTCACTATAAGTCTCACTATAAAAAAATATTACTATAAAAAAATCTCTCACTATAAAAAAATCTCTCACTATAAAAAAAATCTCACTATAAAAAAATCTCACTATAAAAAAATCTCACTATAAAAAAATCTCTCACTATAAAAATCTCTCACTATAAAAAAGTCACTATAAAAAAATCTCACTATAAAAAAGTCTCTCACTATAAAAAAGTCTCACTATAAAAATCTCTCACTATAAAAAAATCTCTCACTATAAAAAAATCTCTCACTATAAAAAAGTCTCACTATAAAAATCTCTCACTATAAAAAAATCTCACTATAAAAAAGTCTCTCACTATAATAAAGTCTCTCACTATAAAAAAGTCTCTCACTATAATAAAATCTCTTACTATAAAAAAATCTCTCACTATAATGAAATCTCTCACTATAAAAAAATCTCTCACTATAAAAAAATCTCTCTATAAAAAAGTCTCTCACTATAAAAAAGTCTCTCACTATAAAAAAGTCTCTTACTATAAAAAAGTCTCTCACTACTGTTTTTTGACTGTTAGATTTGGGTAAAGCGGAACTGGAGTGAACGTGCTCGGTTGATCATGTCAAACACCGCCCCCTGGTGTTCACTGGGGGCAGGTCAGACCTGAGACCGAAGCTGAAGCTCATCCTGACCGTAGTCCTGACCTGCTCCCACTCTCTCCTCGTGCGCTCTCCTCGTGCGCTCTCCTCTCGTGCGCTCTCCTCGTGCACGCCCCTCTCGTGCGCTCTCTGACAGCGCCCGTGGCTCGGCTCCAGCTCGTGTTTGGCGGCTCTCGTGTGTTCGGCCTCGGGGACGTTTAAACCTGCGACTCCGGGACAAAAACAGCTCATGTTCATAAATACATGTTTCATATTCAACAGAGAGGGAGGGGGAGAGTTCAGCCTGGAACATCATCATTCTAAATAAGTAACGGAGCCGAATCGTCCTCTTGATTCAAGCAGGATTTTACGAGCCAATTATTTTAGGAATTTACGTAGTATTTATTTTACAAAATATTGATCTTTTGAACGAGTGTGGAGTCTGTGACACATGTTTGACACAATTATACTAAAGTTTGTTCTTCATGTTCCCCCTGTAAAAACATGCACTTCCTGCAATAAAATAAATAAACAAGTCATATTTTCAAAAGCTTAAACCTGTCATATGAACTTTAACCCTTTAATGTTCACCCCCAGAAAACAACCATTTAAAATTATATTTTTGTATATTTTTCCAAATATTAAATGTGTCCTAATGCAGCACAGAAACACTGAAAGAGCCTGGGGCTGGAGGGGGGACACGGAGGGGCCCCGGGCTGGAGGGGGGACACGGAGGGGCCCCGGGCTGGAGGGGGGACACGGAGGGGCCCCGGGCTGGAGGGGGGACACGTAGGGGCCCCGGCTCTGTGTGGTCCTGTGGAGATGTGGAACATCAGGTCAGGAGAGTGTGGGAGGATCCCGGAGGAGATGTGTCCCTCTCAGTGTGGGACACTTCATGAAGACGTCGAGTCCCCCGTCTCCCCATCCCCCCCCTCCCCGTTCACCCCCCCGGTCCTCTAGTGCAGACGACGTCTCACTCGGTGGTGATGACACAGGGAGGAGATGATGATGCCTGGTGAACCCTCAGCGTGGTCCTACAGAGGAGACTCCCCCCCTCCCCCCGTCCTCCTCCCCCTCCTCCCCCTCCTCTTCTGTCCATCACCAGATCAAACCGCTGTGACTGAAACCGGGGGGGGGGACTCCCAAAGCAGACTCTTACCCCCCACAGACCTGTCCAGCCGTCACGTTCTCTTTGAGTTAAACTCTGAGGTGTTTGTGAAGAGTTAGTTCATTCGTCTGCATCTGCTGTGTCTGTGTCTGTGTCTGTGTCTGTGTCTGCGTCTGTGTCTGTGTCTGCGTCTGTGTCTGCTGTGTCTGCGTCTGTGTCTGCTGTGTCTGTGTCTGCTGTGTCTGTGTCTGCTGTGTCTGTGTCTGTGTCTGTGTCTGTGTCTGTGTCTGTGTCTGTGTCTGCGTCTGTGTCTGCTGTGTCTGCGTCTGTGTCTGCTGTGTCTGTGTCTGCTGTGTCTGTGTCTGCTGTGTCTGTGTCTGTGTCTGTGTCTGTGTCTGTGTCTGCTGTGTCTGTGTCTGTGTCTGTGTCTGTGTCTGCTGTGTCTGTGTCTGTGTCAGTGTCTGTGTCTGTGTCTGCTGTGTCTGTGTCTGTGTCTGTGTCTGCTGTGTCTGTGTCTGTGTCTGCTGTGTCTGTGTCTGTGTCAGTGTCTGTGTCTGTGTCTGTGTCTGTGTCTGTGTCTGCTGTGTCTGTGTCTGTGTCTGCTGTGTCTGTGTCTGTGTCTGTGTCTGCTGTGTCTGTGTCTGTGTCAGTGTCTGTGTCTGTGTCTGCTGTGTCTGTGTCTGTGTCTGTGTCTGCTGTGTCTGTGTCTGTGTCTGTGTCAGTGTCTGTGTCTGTGTCTGCTGTGTCTGTGTCTGCTGTGTCTGTGTCTGCTGTGTCTGTGTCTGTGTCTGTGTCTGCTGTGTCTGTGTCTGTGTCTGTGTCTGTGTCTGCTGTGTCTGTGTCTGCGTCTGTGTCTGTGTCTGTGTCTGTGTCTGCGTCTGTCTCTGTGTCTGTGTCGTCTGTGTCTGTGTCTGTGTCTGTCTGTGTCTGTGTCTGTGTCTGTGTCGTCTGTGTCTGCTGTGTCTGTGTCGTCTGTGTCTGTGTCTGTGTCGTCTGTGTCTGCGTCTGCTGTGTCTGTGTCTGTGTCAGCTGTGTCTGTGTCGTCTGTGTCTGTGTCTGCTGTGTCTGTGTCGTCTGTGTCTGCGTCTGTGTCGTCTGTGTCTGTGTCTGTGTCAGCTGTGTCTGTGTCTGCGTCTGTGTCGTCTGTGTCTGTGTCTGTGTCGTCTGTGTCTGTGTCTGCGTCTGTGTCGTCTGTGTCGTCTGTGTCTGTGTCTGTGTCTGTGTCTGTGTCTGTGTCTGTGTCTGCTGTGTCTGTGTCGTCTGTGTCTGTGTCTGCGTCTGTGTCGTCTGTGTCTGTGTCTGTGTCTGTGTCTGTGTCTGCTGTGTCTGTGTCTGCTGTGTCTGTGTCAGTGTCTGTGTCTGTGTCTGTGTCTGTGTCTGCTGTGTCTGTGTCTGTGTCTGCGTCTGTGTCTGTGTCTGCTGTGTCTGTGTCTGTGTCTGTGTCTGCTGTGTCTGTGTCTGTGTCTGTGTCTGCTGTGTCTGTGTCTGTGTCTGTGTCTGCTGTGTCTGTGTCTGTGTCTGCGTCTGTGTCAGTGTCTGTGTCTGTGTCTGTGTCTGCTGTGTCTGTGTCTGTGTCTGTGTCTGCGTCTGTGTCTGTGTCTGTGTCTGTGTCTGTGTCTGTGTCTGCTGTGTCTGTGTCTGTGTCTGCGTCTGTGTCTGTGTCTGCTGTGTCTGTGTCTGTGTCTGTGTCTGCTGTGTCTGCTGTGTCTGTGTCTGTGTCTGCTGTGTCTGTGTCTGCTGTGTCTGCTGTGTCTGTGTCTGCTGTGTCTGTGTCTGTGTCTGTGTCTGTGTCTGTGTCTGCTGTGTCTGTGTCTGTGTCTGTGTCTGCTGTGTCTGCTGTGTCTGTGTCTGTGTCTGCTGTGTCTGTGTCTGCTGTGTCTGCTGTGTCTGTGTCTGCTGTGTCTGTGTCTGTGTCTGCTGTGTCTGTGTCTGCTGTGTCTGTGTCTGTGTCTGTGTCTGTGTCTGCTGTGTCTGTGTCTGCTGTGTCTGTGTCTGTGTCTGTGTCTGCTGTGTCTGTGTCTGCTGTGTCTGTGTCTGTGTCTGTGTCTGTGTCAGCTGTGTCTGTGTCAGTGTCTGTGTCTGTGTCTGCGTCTGCTGTGTCTGTGTCTGTGTCTGCGTCTGCTGTGTCTGTGTCTGCTGTGTCTGTGTCTGTGTCTGTGTCTGCTGTGTCTGTGTCTGTGTCTGCTGTGTCTGCGTCTGTGTCTGTGTCTGCTGTGTCTGTGTCAGCTGTGTCTGTGTCAGTGTCTGTGTCTGTGTCTGCGTCTGCTGTGTCTGTGTCTGTGTCTGCGTCTGCTGTGTCTGTGTCTGCTGTGTCTGTGTCTGTGTCTGTGTCTGCTGTGTCTGTGTCTGTGTCTGCTGTGTCTGCGTCTGTGTCTGTGTCTGCTGTGTCTGTGTCTGTGTCTGTGTCTGTGTCTGTGTCTGTGTCTGTGTCTGCTGTGTCTGTGTCTGTGTCTGTGTCTGTGTCTGTGTCTGCTGTGTCTGTGTCTGAGTCAGTGTCTGCTGTGTCTGTGTCTGTGTCTGCGTCTGTGTCTGCTGTGTCTGCGTCTGTGTCTGCTGTGTCTGTGTCTGCTGTGTCTGTGTCTGTGTCTGCTGTGTCTGTGTCTGTGTCTGCTGTGTCTGTGTCTGAGTCAGTGTCTGTGTCTGCTGTTTCTGTGTCTGCTGTGTCTGTGTCTGAGTCAGTGTCTGCTGTGTCTGTGTCTGTGTCTGTGTCTGTGTCTGCTGTGTCTGTGTCTGTGTCTGCTGTGTCTGTGTCTGCTGTGTCTGTGTCTGAGTCAGTGTCTGTGTCTGTGTCTGTGTCTGCTGTGTCTGTGTCTGTGTCTGTGTCTGCTGTGTCTGTGTCTGTGTCTGCTGTGTCTGTGTCTGTGTCTGTGTCTGCTGTGTCTGTGTCTGTGTCAGTGTCTGTGTCTGTGTCTGCTGTGTCTGTGTCTGTGTCTGTGTCTGCTGTGTCTGTGTCTGTGTCTGTGTCAGTGTCTGTGTCTGTGTCTGCTGTGTCTGTGTCTGCTGTGTCTGTGTCTGCTGTGTCTGTGTTTGTGTCTGTGTCTGTGTCTGTGTCTGCTGTGTCTGTGTCTGCGTCTGTGTCTGTGTCTGTGTCTGTGTCTGTGTCTGCGTCTGTCTCTGTGTCTGTGTCGTCTGTGTCTGTGTCTGTGTCTGTCTGTGTCTGTGTCTGTGTCTGTGTCGTCTGTGTCTGCTGTGTCTGTGTCGTCTGTGTCTGTGTCTGTGTCGTCTGTGTCTGCGTCTGCTGTGTCTGTGTCTGTGTCAGCTGTGTCTGTGTCGTCTGTGTCTGTTGTGTCTGTGTCTGTGTCGTCTGTGTCTGCGTCTGCGTCTGTGTCGTCTGTGTCTGTGTCTGTGTCAGCTGTGTCTGTGTCTGCGTCTGTGTCGTCTGTGTCTGTGTCTGTGTCTGTGTCGTCTGTGTCTGTGTCTGCGTCTGTGTCGTCTGTGTCGTCTGTGTCTGTGTCGTCTGTGTCTGTGTCTGTGTCTGTGTCTGTGTCTGTGTCTGTGTTTGCTGTGTCTGTGTCGTCTGTGTCTGTGTCTGCGTCTGTGTCGTCTGTGTCTGTGTCTGTGTCTGTGTCTGTGTCTGCTGTGTCTGTGTCTGCTGTGTCTGTGTCAGTGTCTGTGTCTGTGTCTGTGTCTGTGTCTGCTGTGTCTGTGTCTGCTGTGTCTGTGTCAGTGTCTGTGTCTGTGTCTGTGTCTGTGTCTGCTGTGTCTGTGTCTGTGTCTGCGTCTGTGTCTGTGTCTGTGTCTGTGTCTGTGTCTGTGTCTGCTGTGTCTGTGTCTGTGTCTGTGTCTGTGTCTGCTGTGTCTGTGTCTGTGTCTGCGTCTGTGTCTGTGTCAGTGTCTGTGTCTGTGTCTGTGTCTGCTGTGTCTGTGTCTGTGTCTGTGTCTGTGTCTGCGTCTGTGTCTGTGTCTGTGTCTGTGTCTGTGTCTGTGTCTGCTGTGTCTGTGTCTGTGTCTGCGTCTGTGTCTGTGTCTGCTGTGTCTGTGTCTGTGTCTGTGTCTGCTGTGTCTGCTGTGTCTGTGTCTGTGTCTGCTGTGTCTGTGTCTGCTGTGTCTGCTGTGTCTGTGTCTGCTGTGTCTGTGTCTGTGTCTGTGTCTGTGTCTGTGTCTGCTGTGTCTGTGTCTGTGTCTGTGTCTGTGTCTGCTGTGTCTGTGTCTGCTGTGTCTGTGTCTGTGTCTGTGTCTGCTGTGTCTGTGTCTGTGTCTGTGTCTGTGTCTGTGTCTGTGTCAGCTGTGTCTGTGTCAGTGTCTGTGTCTGTGTCTGCGTCTGCTGTGTCTGTGTCTGTGTCTGTGTCTGCGTCTGCTGTGTCTGTGTCTGCTGTGTCTGTGTCTGTGTCTGTGTCTGCTGTGTCTGTGTCTGTGTCTGCTGTGTCTGCGTCTGTGTCTGTGTCTGCTGTGTCTGTGTCTGTGTCTGTGTCTGTGTCTGCTGTGTCTGTGTCTGTGTCTGTGTCTGTGTCTGTGTCTGCTGTGTCTGTGTCTGAGTCAGTGTCTGCTGTGTCTGTGTCTGTGTCTGCGTCTGTGTCTGCTGTGTCTGCGTCTGTGTCTGCTGTGTCTGTGTCTGCTGTGTCTGTGTCTGTGTCTGCTGTGTCTGTGTCTGTGTCTGCTGTGTCTGTGTCTGAGTCAGTGTCTGTGTCTGCTGTGTCTGTGTCTGTGTCTGTGTCTGGGTCTGTGTCTGCTGTGTCTGTGTCTGTGTCTGCTGTTTCTGTGTCTGCTGTGTCTGTGTCTGAGTCAGTGTCTGCTGTGTCTGTGTCTGTGTCTGTGTCTGTGTCTGCTGTGTCTGTGTCTGTGTCTGCTGTGTCTGTGTCTGCTGTGTCTGTGTCTGAGTCAGTGTCTGTGTCTGTGTCTGTGTCTGCTGTGTCTGTGTCTGAGTCAGTGTCTGTGTCTGTGTCTGTGTCTGTGTCTGTGTCTGTGTCTGTGTCTGCTGTGTCTGCGTCTGCTGTGTCTGTGTCTGCTGTGTCTGTGTCTGCTGTGTCTGTGTCTGTGTCTGTGTCTGTGTCTGCTGTGTCTGTGTCTGTGTCTGTGTCTGCTGTGTCTGTGTCTGCTGTGTCTGTGTCTGTGTCTGTGTCTGCTGTGTCTGTGTCTGCTGTGTCTGTGTCTGTGTCTGTGTCTGTGTCTGCTGTGTCTGCTGTGTCTGTGTCTGCTGTGTCTGTGTCTGTGTCTGCTGTGTCTGCGTCTGCGTCTGTGTCTGTGTCTGTGTCTGTGTCTGTGTCTGCTGTGTCTGTGTCTGCTGTGTCTGTGTCTGCTGTGTCTGTGTCTGCTGTGTCTGTGTCTGCTGTGTCTGTGTCTGCTGTGTCTGTGTCTGCTGTGTCTGTGTCTGTGTCTGAGTCAGTGTCTGCTGTGTCTGTGTCTGTGTCTGAGTCAGTGTCTGCTGTGTCTGTGTCTGCTGTGTCTGTGTCTGTGTCTGCTGTGTCTGCTGTGTCTGTGTCTGTGTCTGTGTCTGTGTCTGTGTCTGTGTCTGTGTCTGCTGTGTCTGTGTCTGTGTCTGCTGTGTCTGTGTCTGTGTCTGTGTCTGCTGTGTCTGTGTCTGCTGTGTCTGTGTCTGCTGTGTCTGTGTCTGAGTCAGTGTCTGTGTCTGTGTCTGTGTCTGTGTCTGTGTCTGCTGTGTCTGTGTCTGCTGTGTCTGTGTCTGCTGTGTCTGTGTCTGTGTCTGCTGTGTCTGTGTCTGTGTCTGTGTCTGCTGTGTCTGCGTCTGCTGTGTCTGTGTCTGCTGTGTCTGCTGTGTCTGTGTCTGTGTCTGTGTCTGCTGTGTCTGTGTCTGCTGTGTCTGTGTCTGTGTCTGCTGTGTCTGTGTCTGTGTCTGCTGTGTCTGCGTCTGTGTCTGTGTCTGTGTCTGCTGTGTCTGTGTCTGTGTCTGCTGTGTCTGTGTCTGTGTCTGTGTCTGCTGTGTCTGTGTCTGTGTCTGTGTCTGCTGTGTCTGTGTCTGTGTCTGTGTCTGCTGTGTCTGTGTCTGTGTCTGCTGTGTCTGTGTCTGTGTCTGCTGTGTCTGCGTCTGCGTCTGTGTCTGTGTCTGTGTCTGTGTCTGCTGTGTCTGTGTCTGTGTCTGTGTCTGCTGTGTCTGTGTCTGTGTCTGCTGTGTCTGTGTCTGTGTCTGTGTCTGCTGTGTCTGTGTCTGTGTCTGTGTCTGCTGTGTCTGCTGTGTCTGTGTCTGTGTCTGTGTCTGTGTCTATGTCTGCTGTGTCTGTGTCTGTGTCTGTGTCTGCTGTGTCTGTGTCTGCTGTGTCTGTGTCTGTGTCTGCTGTGTCTGTGTCTGTGTCTGCTGTGTCTGTGTCTGTGTCTGTGTCTGCTGTGTCTGTGTCTGCTGTGTCTGTGTCTGTGTCTGTGTCTGTGTCTGCTGTGTCTGTGTCTGTGTCTGTGTCTGCTGTGTCTGTGTCTGCTCTGTCTGTGTCTGTGTCTGCTGTGTCTGCGTCTGTGTCTGTGTCTGCTGTGTCTGCTGTGTCTGTGTCTGTGTCTGTGTCTGTGTCTGTGTCTGCTGTGTCTGTGTCTGTGTCTGTGTCTGCTGTGTCTGTGTCTGTGTCTGCTGTGTCTGTGTCTGTGTCTGTGTCTGCTGTGTCAGTGTCTGCTGTGTCTGTGTCTGTGTCTGTGTCTGTCTCTTTGTCTGTGTCGTCTGCGTCTCTGTCTGCTGTGTCTGTGTCTGTGTCTGTGTCTGTGTCTGCGTCTGCTGTGTCTGCTGTGTCTGTGTCTGTGTCTGCTGTGTCAGTGTCTGCGTCTGCTGCGTCTGCTGTGTCTGCGTCTGTGTCTGTGTCTGTGTCTGTGTCTGTGTCTGTGTCAGTGTCTGTGTCTGTGTCTGTGTCTGTGTCTGTGTCTGTGTCTGCTGTGTCTGTGTCTGTGTCTGTGTCTGCTGTGTCTGTGTCTGTGTCTGTGTCTGTGTCTGCTGTGTCTGTGTCTGTGTCTGTGTCTGTGTCGTCTGTGTCTGCTGTGTCTGTGTCGTCTGTGTCTGTGTCAGCTGTGTCTGTGTCGTCTGTGTCTGTGTCTGCGTCTGTGTCTGCGTCTGTGTCGTCTGTGTCTGTGTCTGTGTCTGTGTCAGCTGTGTCTGTGTCGTCTGTGTCTGTGTCTGCGTCTGTGTCGTCTGTGTCTGTGTCTGTGTCTGTGTCTGTGTCTGTGTCTGTGTCTGTGTCTGCTGTGTCTGTGTCTGTGTCTGTGTCTGTGTCTGCTGTGTCTGTGTCTGTGTCTGTGTCTGCTGTGTCTGTGTCTGTGTCTGTGTCTGTGTCTGCTGTGTCTGTGTCTGTGTCTGTGTCTGTGTCGTCTGTGTCTGCTGTGTCTGTGTCTGTGTCTGTGTCTGCTGTGTCTGTGTCTGTGTCTGTGTCTGTGTCGTCTGTGTCTGTGTCTGTGTCTGTGTCTGCTGTGTCTGTGTCTGTGTCTGTGTCTGTGTCTGTGTCTGTGTCTGTGTCTGCTGTGTCTGTGTCTGCGTCTGTGTCGTCTGTGTCTGTGTCTGTGTCTGTGTCTGTGTCTGCGTCTGTGTCGTCTGTGTCTGTGTCTGTGTCTGTGTCTGTGTCTGTGTCTGTGTCTGTGTCTGCGTCTGTGTCGTCTGTGTCTGTGTCTGTGTCTGTGTCTGTGTCTGCGTCTGTGTCGTCTGTGTCTGTGTCTGTGTCTGTGTCGTCTGTGTCGTCTGTGTCTGTGTCTGTGTCGTCTGTGTCTGTGTCTGTGTCTGTGTCTGTGTCTGTGTCTGCTGTGTCTGTGTCTGTGTCTGCTGTGTCTGCTGTGTCTGTGTCTGTGTCTGCTGTGTGCTGTGTCTGTGTCTGTGTCTGCTGTGTCTGTGTCTCTGTCTGTGTCTGTGTCTGTGTCTGTGTCTGTGTCTGTGTCTGTGTCAGTGTCTGTGTCTGTGTCTGTGTCTGTGTCTGTGTCTGTGTCTGCTGTGTCTGTGTCTGTGTCTGCGTCTGTGTCTGTGTCTGTGTCTGTGTCTGCTGTGTCTGTGTCTGTGTCTGTGTCTGCGTCTGCTGTGTCTGCTGTGTCTGTGTCTGTGTCTGCTGTGTCTGTGTCTGCTGTGTCTGCTGTGTCTGTGTCTGTGTCTGCTGTGTCTGTGTCTGTGTCTGCTGTGTCTGTGTCTGTGTCTGTGTCTGTGTCTGCTGTGTCTGTGTCTGTGTCTGTGTCTGTGTCTGCTGTGTCTGTGTCTGCTGTGTCTGTGTCTGTGTCTGTGTCTGTGTCTGTGTCAGCTGTGTCTGTGTCAGTGTCTGTGTCTGCGTCTGCTGTGTCTGTGTCTGTGTCTGTGTCTGTGTCTGTGTCTGCGTCTGCTGTGTCTGTGTGTGCTGTGTCTGTGTCTGTGTCTGTGTCTGTGTCTGCTGTGTCTGTGTCTGTGTCTGCTGTGTCTGTGTCTGCGTCTGTGTCTGTGTCTGCTGTGTCTGTGTCTGTGTCTGTGTCTGTGTCTGCTGTGTCTGTGTCTGAGTCAGTGTCTGCTGTGTCTGTGTCTGTGTCTGTGTCTGTGTCTGAGTCAGTGTCTGTGTCTGCTGTGTCTGTGTCTGTGTCTGTGTCTGTGTCTGGGTCTGTGTCTGCTGTGTCTGTGTCTGTGTCTGCTGTGTCTGTGTCTGCTGTGTCTGTGTCTGAGTCAGTGTCTGCTGTGTCTGTGTCTGTGTCTGCTGTGTCTGTGTCTGAGTCAGTGTCTGTGTCTGTGTCTGTGTCTGCTGTGTCTGTGTCTGCTGTGTCTGTGTCTGCTGTGTCTGTGTCTGCTGTGTCTGTGTCTGCTGTGTCTGTGACTGTGTCTGCTGTGTCTGTGTCTGCTGTGTCTGTGACTGTGTCTGCTGTGTCTGTGTCTGCTGTGTCTGCGTCTGCTGTGTCTGTGTCTGTGTCTGCTGTGTCTGTGTCTGCTGTGTCTGTGTCTGCTGTGTCTGTGTCTGTGTCTGTGTCTGTGTCTGCTGTGTCTGTGACTGTGTCTGTGTCTGTGTCTGTGTCTGCTGTGTCTGTGTCTGCTGTGTCTGTGTCTGTGTCTGTGTCTGCTGTGTCTGTGTCTGTGTCTGTGTCTGCTGTGTCTGTGTCTGTGTCTGGGTCTGTGTCTGCTGTGTCTGTGTCTGCTGTGTCTGTGTCTGAGTCAGTGTCTGTGTCTGCTGTGTCTGTGTCTGTGTCTGGGTCTGTGTCTGCTGTGTCTGTGTCTGTGTCTGTGTCTGTGTCTGTGTCTGTGTCTGTGTTTGTGTCTGCGTCTGTGTCTGTGTCTGCTGTGTCTGTGTCTGTGTCTGAGTCAGTGTCTGTGTCTGTGTCTGCTGTGTCTGTGTCTGTGTCTGCTGTGTCTGTGTCTGAGTCAGTGTCTGTGTCTGTGTCTGTGTCTGTGTCTGTGTCTGCTGTGTCTGTGTCTGTGTCTGTGTCTGTGTCTGTGTCTGTGTCTGCTGTGTCTGTGTCTGTGTCAGTGTCTGTGTCTGCTGTGTCTGCGTCTGCTGTGTCTGTGTCTGCTGTGTCTGCTGTGTCTGTGTCTGTGTCTGTGTCTGCTGTGTCTGTGTCTGCTGTGTCTGTGTCTGTGTCTGCTGTGTCTGTGTCTGTGTCTGCTGTGTCTGCGTCTGTGTCTGTGTCTGTGTCTGCTGTGTCTGTGTCTGTGTCTGCTGTGTCTGTGTCTGTGTCTGTGTCTGCTGTGTCTGTGTCTGTGTCTGTGTCTGCTGTGTCTGTGTCTGTGTCTGTGTCTGCTGTGTCTGTGTCTGTGTCTGCTGTGTCTGTGTCTGTGTCTGCTGTGTCTGCGTCTGCGTCTGTGTCTGTGTCTGTGTCTGTGTCTGCTGTGTCTGTGTCTGTGTCTGTGTCTGCTGTGTCTGTGTCTGTGTCTGCTGTGTCTGTGTCTGTGTCTGTGTCTGCTGTGTCTGTGTCTGTGTCTGTGTCTGCTGTGTCTGCTGTGTCTGTGTCTGTGTCTGTGTCTGTGTCTATGTCTGCTGTGTCTGTGTCTGTGTCTGTGTCTGCTGTGTCTGTGTCTGCTGTGTCTGTGTCTGTGTCTGCTGTGTCTGTGTCTGTGTCTGCTGTGTCTGTGTCTGTGTCTGTGTCTGCTGTGTCTGTGTCTGCTGTGTCTGTGTCTGTGTCTGTGTCTGTGTCTGCTGTGTCTGTGTCTGTGTCTGTGTCTGCTGTGTCTGTGTCTGCTCTGTCTGTGTCTGTGTCTGCTGTGTCTGCGTCTGTGTCTGTGTCTGCTGTGTCTGCTGTGTCTGTGTCTGTGTCTGTGTCTGTGTCTGTGTCTGCTGTGTCTGTGTCTGTGTCTGTGTCTGCTGTGTCTGTGTCTGTGTCTGCTGTGTCTGTGTCTGTGTCTGTGTCTGCTGTGTCAGTGTCTGCTGTGTCTGTGTCTGTGTCTGTGTCTGTCTCTTTGTCTGTGTCGTCTGCGTCTCTGTCTGCTGTGTCTGTGTCTGTGTCTGTGTCTGTGTCTGCGTCTGCTGTGTCTGCTGTGTCTGTGTCTGTGTCTGCTGTGTCAGTGTCTGCGTCTGCTGCGTCTGCTGTGTCTGCGTCTGTGTCTGTGTCTGTGTCTGTGTCTGTGTCTGTGTCAGTGTCTGTGTCTGTGTCTGTGTCTGTGTCTGTGTCTGTGTCTGCTGTGTCTGTGTCTGTGTCTGTGTCTGCTGTGTCTGTGTCTGTGTCTGTGTCTGCTGTGTCTGTGTCTGTGTCTGTGTCTGTGTCGTCTGTGTCTGCTGTGTCTGTGTCGTCTGTGTCTGTGTCAGCTGTGTCTGTGTCGTCTGTGTCTGTGTCTGCGTCTGTGTCTGCGTCTGTGTCGTCTGTGTCTGTGTCTGTGTCTGTGTCAGCTGTGTCTGTGTCGTCTGTGTCTGTGTCTGCGTCTGTGTCGTCTGTGTCTGTGTCTGTGTCTGTGTCTGTGTCTGTGTCTGTGTCTGTGTCTGCTGTGTCTGTGTCTGTGTCTGTGTCTGTGTCTGCTGTGTCTGTGTCTGTGTCTGTGTCTGCTGTGTCTGTGTCTGTGTCTGTGTCTGTGTCTGCTGTGTCTGTGTCTGTGTCTGTGTCTGTGTCGTCTGTGTCTGCTGTGTCTGTGTCTGTGTCTGTGTCTGCTGTGTCTGTGTCTGTGTCTGTGTCTGTGTCGTCTGTGTCTGTGTCTGTGTCTGTGTCTGCTGTGTCTGTGTCTGTGTCTGTGTCTGTGTCTGTGTCTGTGTCTGTGTCTGCTGTGTCTGTGTCTGCGTCTGTGTCGTCTGTGTCTGTGTCTGTGTCTGTGTCTGTGTCTGCGTCTGTGTCGTCTGTGTCTGTGTCTGTGTCTGTGTCTGTGTCTGTGTCTGTGTCTGTGTCTGCGTCTGTGTCGTCTGTGTCTGTGTCTGTGTCTGTGTCTGTGTCTGCGTCTGTGTCGTCTGTGTCTGTGTCTGTGTCTGTGTCGTCTGTGTCGTCTGTGTCTGTGTCTGTGTCGTCTGTGTCTGTGTCTGTGTCTGTGTCTGTGTCTGTGTCTGCTGTGTCTGTGTCTGTGTCTGCTGTGTCTGCTGTGTCTGTGTCTGTGTCTGCTGTGTGCTGTGTCTGTGTCTGTGTCTGCTGTGTCTGTGTCTCTGTCTGTGTCTGTGTCTGTGTCTGTGTCTGTGTCTGTGTCTGTGTCAGTGTCTGTGTCTGTGTCTGTGTCTGTGTCTGTGTCTGTGTCTGCTGTGTCTGTGTCTGTGTCTGCGTCTGTGTCTGTGTCTGTGTCTGTGTCTGCTGTGTCTGTGTCTGTGTCTGTGTCTGCGTCTGCTGTGTCTGCTGTGTCTGTGTCTGTGTCTGCTGTGTCTGTGTCTGCTGTGTCTGCTGTGTCTGTGTCTGTGTCTGCTGTGTCTGTGTCTGTGTCTGCTGTGTCTGTGTCTGTGTCTGTGTCTGTGTCTGCTGTGTCTGTGTCTGTGTCTGTGTCTGTGTCTGCTGTGTCTGTGTCTGCTGTGTCTGTGTCTGTGTCTGTGTCTGTGTCTGTGTCAGCTGTGTCTGTGTCAGTGTCTGTGTCTGCGTCTGCTGTGTCTGTGTCTGTGTCTGTGTCTGTGTCTGTGTCTGCGTCTGCTGTGTCTGTGTGTGCTGTGTCTGTGTCTGTGTCTGTGTCTGTGTCTGCTGTGTCTGTGTCTGTGTCTGCTGTGTCTGTGTCTGCGTCTGTGTCTGTGTCTGCTGTGTCTGTGTCTGTGTCTGTGTCTGTGTCTGCTGTGTCTGTGTCTGAGTCAGTGTCTGCTGTGTCTGTGTCTGTGTCTGTGTCTGTGTCTGAGTCAGTGTCTGTGTCTGCTGTGTCTGTGTCTGTGTCTGTGTCTGTGTCTGGGTCTGTGTCTGCTGTGTCTGTGTCTGTGTCTGCTGTGTCTGTGTCTGCTGTGTCTGTGTCTGAGTCAGTGTCTGCTGTGTCTGTGTCTGTGTCTGCTGTGTCTGTGTCTGAGTCAGTGTCTGTGTCTGTGTCTGTGTCTGCTGTGTCTGTGTCTGCTGTGTCTGTGTCTGTGTCTGCTGTGTCTGTGTCTGCTGTGTCTGTGTCTGCTGTGTCTGTGACTGTGTCTGCTGTGTCTGTGTCTGCTGTGTCTGTGACTGTGTCTGCTGTGTCTGTGTCTGCTGTGTCTGCGTCTGCTGTGTCTGTGTCTGTGTCTGCTGTGTCTGTGTCTGCTGTGTCTGTGTCTGCTGTGTCTGTGTCTGTGTCTGTGTCTGTGTCTGCTGTGTCTGTGACTGTGTCTGTGTCTGTGTCTGTGTCTGCTGTGTCTGTGTCTGCTGTGTCTGTGTCTGTGTCTGTGTCTGCTGTGTCTGTGTCTGTGTCTGTGTCTGCTGTGTCTGTGTCTGTGTCTGGGTCTGTGTCTGCTGTGTCTGTGTCTGCTGTGTCTGTGTCTGAGTCAGTGTCTGTGTCTGCTGTGTCTGTGTCTGTGTCTGGGTCTGTGTCTGCTGTGTCTGTGTCTGTGTCTGTGTCTGTGTCTGTGTCTGTGTCTGTGTTTGTGTCTGCGTCTGTGTCTGTGTCTGCTGTGTCTGTGTCTGTGTCTGAGTCAGTGTCTGTGTCTGTGTCTGCTGTGTCTGTGTCTGTGTCTGCTGTGTCTGTGTCTGTGTCTGTGTCTGTGTCTGCTGTGTCTGTGTCTGAGTCAGTGTCTGTGTCTGTGTCTGTGTCTGTGTCTGTGTCTGTGTCTGTGTCTGTGTCTGCTGTGTCTGTGTCTGTGTCAGTGTCTGCTGTGTCTGCGTCTGCTGTGTCTGTGTCTGCTGTGTCTGTTGTGTCTGTGTCTGCTGTGTCTGTGTCTGTGTCTGTGTCTGTGTCTGTGTCTGCTGTGTCTGCGTCTGCTGTGTCTGTGTCTGCTGTGTCTGTTGTGTCTGTGTCTGTGTCTGTGTCTGTGTCTGCTGTGTCTGTGTCTGTGTCTGCTGTGTCTGCGTCTGCTGTGTCTGTGTCTGCTGTGTCTGCTGTGTCTGTGTCTGTGTCTGTGTCTGTGTCTGCTGTGTCTGTGTCTGTGTCTGCTGTGTCTGTGTCTGCTGTGTCTGTCTGTGTCTGTGTCTGCTGTGTCTGTGTCTGTTGTGTCTGTGTCTGTGTCTGCTGTGTCTGTGTCTGCTGTGTCTGTGTCTGCTGTGTCTGTGTCTGCTGTGTCTGCGTCTGTGTCTGTGCCTGTGTCTGTGTCTGCTGTGTTTGTGTCTGCTGTGTCTGTGTCTGCTGTGTCTGTGTCTGCTGTGTCTGTGTCTGCTGTGTCTGTGTCTGCTGTGTCTGTGTCTGTGTCTGAGTCAGTGTCTGCTGTGTCTGTGTCTGTGTCTGAGTCAGTGTCTGCTGTGTCTGTGTCTGCTGTGTCTGTGTCTGTGTCTGCTGTGTCTGCTGTGTCTGTGTCTGTGTCTGCTGTGTCTGTGTCTGTGTCTGCTGTGTCTGCTGTGTCTGTGTCTGTGTCTGCTGTGTCTGTGTCTGTGTCTGCTGTGTCTGTGTCTGCTGTGTCTGTGTCTGCTGTGTCTGTGTCTGTGTCTGTGTCTGTGTCTGTGTCTGCTGTGTCTGTGTCTGCTGTGTCTGTGTCTGCTGTGTCTGTGTCTGCTGTGTCTGTGTCTGTGTCTGCTGTGTCTGTGTCTGTGTCTGTGTCTGCTGTGTCTGCGTCTGCTGTGTCTGTGTCTGCTGTGTCTGTGTCTGTGTCTGTGTCTGCTGTGTCTGTGTCTGTGTCTGTGTCTGTGTCTGTGTCTGTGTCTGTGTCTGTGTCTGCGTCTGCGTCTGTGTCTGTGTCTGTGTCTGTGTCTGTGTCTGTGTCTGTGTCTGCTGTGTCTGTGTCTGTGTCTGCTGTGTCTGCGTCTGCGTCTGTGTCTGCTGTGTCTGTGTCTGTGTCTGTGTCTGTGTCTGTGTCTGCTGTGTCTGTGTCTGCTGTGTCTGTGTCTGTGTCTGCTGTGTCTGTGTCTGCTGTGTCTGTGTCTGTGTCTGTGTCTGTGTCTGCTGTGTCTGCGTCTGCGTCTGTGTCTGTGTCTGCTGTGTCTGCTGTGTCTGTGTCTGTGTCTGTGTCTGTGTCTGCTGTGTCTGTGTCTGTGTCTGTGTCTGCTGTGTCTGTGTCTGCTGTGTCTGTGTCTGTGTCTGCTGTGTCTGCTGTGTCTGTGTCTGTGTCTGTGTCTGCTGTGTCTGTGTCTGTGTCTGCTGTGTCTGTGTCTGCTGTGTCTGTGTCTGTGTCTGTGTCTGTGTCTGCTGTGTCTGTGTCTGCTGTGTCTGTGTCTGTGTCTGCTGTGTCTGTGTCTGCTGTGTCTGTGTCTGTGTCTGCTGTGTCTGTGTCTGCTGTGTCTGTGTCTGTGTCTGCTGTGTCTGTGTCTGCTGTGTCTGTGTCTGTGTCTGCTGTGTCTGTGTCTGTGTCTGTGTCTGTGTCTGTGTCTGTGTCTGCTGTGTCTGTGTCTGTGTCTGCTGTGTCTGTGTCTGCTGTGTCTGTGTCTGTGTCTGCTGTGTCTGTGTCTGTGTCTGTGTCTGCTGTGTCTGTGTCTGTGTCTGCTGTGTCTGTGTCTGTGTCTGCTGTGTCTGTGTCTGTGTCTGTGTCTGTGTCTGTGTCTGCTGTGTCTGTGTCTGTGTCTGTGTCTGTGTCTGCTGTGTCTGTGTCTGCTGTGTCTGTGTCTGTGTCTGTGTCTGTGTCTGTGTCAGCTGTGTCTGTGTCAGTGTCTGTGTCTGCGTCTGCTGTGTCTGTGTCTGTGTCTGTGTCTGTGTCTGTGTCTGCGTCTGCTGTGTCTGTGTGTGCTGTGTCTGTGTCTGTGTCTGTGTCTGTGTCTGCTGTGTCTGTGTCTGTGTCTGCTGTGTCTGTGTCTGCGTCTGTGTCTGTGTCTGCTGTGTCTGTGTCTGTGTCTGTGTCTGTGTCTGCTGTGTCTGTGTCTGAGTCAGTGTCTGCTGTGTCTGTGTCTGTGTCTGCGTCTGTGTCTGCTGTGTCTGTGTCTGAGTCAGTGTCTGTGTCTGCTGTGTCTGTGTCTGTGTCTGTGTCTGTGTCTGGGTCTGTGTCTGCTGTGTCTGTGTCTGTGTCTGCTGTGTCTGTGTCTGCTGTGTCTGTGTCTGAGTCAGTGTCTGCTGTGTCTGTGTCTGTGTCTGTGTCTGCTGTGTCTGTGTCTGAGTCAGTGTCTGTGTCTGTGTCTGTGTCTGTGTCTGTGTCTGTGTCTGTGTCAGTGTCTGTGTCTGTGTCTGTGTCTGTGTCTGTGTCTGTGTCTGTGTCTGTGTCTGTGTCTGCTGTGTCTGTGTCTGTGTCTGCGTCTGTGTCTGTGTCTGTGTCTGTGTCTGCTGTGTCTGTGTCTGTGTCTGTGTCTGCGTCTGCTGTGTCTGCTGTGTCTGTGTCTGTGTCTGCTGTGTCTGTGTCTGCTGTGTCTGCTGTGTCTGTGTCTGTGTCTGCTGTGTCTGTGTCTGTGTCTGCTGTGTCTGTGTCTGTGTCTGTGTCTGTGTCTGCTGTGTCTGTGTCTGTGTCTGTGTCTGTGTCTGTGTCTGTGTCTGTGTCTGCTGTGTCTGTGTCTGTGTCTGTGTCTGTGTCAGCTGTGTCTGTGTCAGTGTCTGTGTCTGCGTCTGCTGTGTCTGTGTCTGTGTCTGTGTCTGTGTCTGTGTCTGTGTCTGCGTCTGCTGTGTCTGTGTGTGCTGTGTCTGTGTCTGTGTCTGTGTCTGTGTCTGCTGTGTCTGTGTCTGTGTCTGCTGTGTCTGTGTCTACGTCTGTGTCTGTGTCTGCTGTGTCTGTGTCTGTGTCTGTGTCTGTGTCTGCTGTGTCTGTGTCTGTGTCTGCGTCTGTGTCTGCTGTGTCTGTGTCTGAGTCAGTGTCTGTGTCTGCTGTGTCTGTGTCTGTGTCTGTGTCTGTGTCTGGGTCTGTGTCTGCTGTGTCTGTGTCTGTGTCTGCTGTGTCTGTGTCTGCTGTGTCTGTGTCTGAGTCAGTGTCTGCTGTGTCTGTGTCTGTGTCTGCTGTGTCTGTGTCTGAGTCAGTGTCTGTGTCTGTGTCTGTGTCTGCTGTGTCTGTGTCTGCTGTGTCTGTGTCTGTGTCTGCTGTGTCTGTGTCTGCTGTGTCTGTGTCTGCTGTGTCTGTGACTGTGTCTGCTGTGTCTGTGTCTGCTGTGTCTGTGACTGTGTCTGCTGTGTCTGTGTCTGCTGTGTCTGCGTCTGCTGTGTCTGTGTCTGTGTCTGCTGTGTCTGTGTCTGCTGTGTCTGTGTCTGCTGTGTCTGTGTCTGTGTCTGTGTCTGTGTCTGCTGTGTCTGTGACTGTGTCTGTGTCTGTGTCTGTGTCTGCTGTGTCTGTGTCTGCTGTGTCTGTGTCTGTGTCTGTGTCTGCTGTGTCTGTGTCTGTGTCTGTGTCTGCTGTGTCTGTGTCTGTGTCTGGGTCTGTGTCTGCTGTGTCTGTGTCTGCTGTGTCTGTGTCTGAGTCAGTGTCTGTGTCTGCTGTGTCTGTGTCTGTGTCTGGGTCTGTGTCTGCTGTGTCTGTGTCTGTGTCTGTGTCTGTGTCTGTGTCTGTGTCTGTGTTTGTGTCTGCGTCTGTGTCTGTGTCTGCTGTGTCTGTGTCTGTGTCTGAGTCAGTGTCTGTGTCTGTGTCTGCTGTGTCTGTGTCTGTGTCTGCTGTGTCTGTGTCTGTGTCTGTGTCTGTGTCTGCTGTGTCTGTGTCTGAGTCAGTGTCTGTGTCTGTGTCT
Organism: Gobius niger; assembly: GCF_951799975.1. Taxonomy (NCBI): domain Eukaryota; kingdom Metazoa; phylum Chordata; class Actinopteri; order Gobiiformes; family Gobiidae; genus Gobius; species Gobius niger. The sequence continues at coordinate 38,592,088 of NC_136857.1, forward strand.
GTGTCTGTGTCTGCTGTGTCTGTGTCAGTGTCTGCTGTGTCTGCGTCTGCTGTGTCTGTGTCTGCTGTGTCTGTTGTGTCTGTGTCTGCTGTGTCTGTGTCTGTGTCTGTGTCTGTGTCTGTGTCTGCTGTGTCTGCGTCTGCTGTGTCTGTGTCTGCTGTGTCTGTTGTGTCTGTGTCTGTGTCTGTGTCTGTGTCTGCTGTGTCTGTGTCTGTGTCTGCTGTGTCTGCGTCTGCTGTGTCTGTGTCTGCTGTGTCTGCTGTGTCTGTGTCTGTGTCTGTGTCTGTGTCTGCTGTGTCTGTGTCTGTGTCTGCTGTGTCTGTGTCTGCTGTGTCTGTCTGTGTCTTTGTCTGCTGTGTCTGTGTCTGTTGTGTCTGTGTCTGTGTCTGCTGTGTCTGTGTCTGCTGTGTCTGTGTCTGCTGTGTCTGTGTCTGCTGTGTCTGCGTCTGTGTCTGTGCCTGTGTCTGTGTCTGCTGTGTTTGTGTCTGCTGTGTCTGTGTCTGCTGTGTCTGTGTCTGCTGTGTCTGTGTCTGCTGTGTCTGTGTCTGCTGTGTCTGTGTCTGTGTCTGAGTCAGTGTCTGCTGTGTCTGTGTCTGTGTCTGAGTCAGTGTCTGCTGTGTCTGTGTCTGCTGTGTCTGTGTCTGTGTCTGCTGTGTCTGCTGTGTCTGTGTCTGTGTCTGCTGTGTCTGTGTCTGTGTCTGCTGTGTCTGCTGTGTCTGTGTCTGTGTCTGCTGTGTCTGTGTCTGTGTCTGCTGTGTCTGTGTCTGCTGTGTCTGTGTCTGCTGTGTCTGTGTCTGTGTCTGTGTCTGTGTCTGCTGTGTCTGTGTCTGCTGTGTCTGTGTCTGCTGTGTCTGTGTCTGCTGTGTCTGTGTCTGTGTCTGCTGTGTCTGTGTCTGTGTCTGTGTCTGCTGTGTCTGCGTCTGCTGTGTCTGTGTCTGCTGTGTCTGTGTCTGTGTCTGTGTCTGCTGTGTCTGTGTCTGTGTCTGTGTCTGTGTCTGTGTCTGTGTCTGTGTCTGTGTCTGTGTCTGCGTCTGCGTCTGTGTCTGTGTCTGTGTCTGTGTCTGTGTCTGCTGTGTCTGTGTCTGTGTCTGCTGTGTCTGCGTCTGCGTCTGTGTCTGTGTCTGCTGTGTCTGTGTCTGTGTCTGTGTCTGTGTCTGTGTCTGTGTCTGTGTCTGCTGTGTCTGTGTCTGTGTCTGTGTCTGTGTCTGCTGTGTCTGCGTCTGTGTCTGTGTCTGCTGTGTCTGCTGTGTCTGTGTCTGTGTCTGTGTCTGCTGTGTCTGTGTCTGTGTCTGTGTCTGCTGTGTCTGTGTCTGCTGTGTCTGTGTCTGTGTCTGCTGTGTCTGCTGTGTCTGTGTCTGTGTCTGTGTCTGCTGTGTCTGTGTCTGTGTCTGCTGTGTCTGTGTCTGCTGTGTCTGTGTCTGTGTCTGTGTCTGTGTCTGCTGTGTCTGTGTCTGCTGTGTCTGTGTCTGTGTCTGCTGTGTCTGTGTCTGCTGTGTCTGTGTCTGTGTCTGCTGTGTCTGTGTCTGCTGTGTCTGTGTCTGTGTCTGCTGTGTCTGTGTCTGCTGTGTCTGTGTCTGTGTCTGCTGTGTCTGTGTCTGTGTCTGTGTCTGTGTCTGTGTCTGCTGTGTCTGTGTCTGTGTCTGTGTCTGCTGTGTCTGTGTCTGCTGTGTCTGTGTCTGTGTCTGCTGTGTCTGTGTCTGTGTCTGTGTCTGCTGTGTCTGTGTCTGTGTCTGTGTCTGTGTCTGTGTCTGTGTCTGTGTCTGCTGTGTCTGTGTCTGTGTCTGCTGTGTCTGTGTCTGCTGTGTCTGTGTCTGTGTCTGCTGTGTCTGTGTCTGCTGTGTCTGTGTCTGTGTCTGTGTCTGCGTCTGCGTCTGCGTCTGCGTCTGTGTCTGTGTCTGCTGTGTCTGTGTCTGTGTCTGTGTCTGTGTCTGTGTCTGCGTCTGCGTCTGCGTCTGCGTCTGCGTCTGTGTCTGTGTCTGTGTCTGCTGTGTCTGTGTCTGTGTCTGTGTCTGTGTCTGCGTCTGCGTCTGCGTCTGCTGTGTCTGTGTCTGTGTCTGTGTCTGCGTCTGCGTCTGCGTCTGCTGTGTCTGTGTCTGCTGTGTCTGTGTCTGTGTCTGTGTCTGCTGTGTCTGTGTCTGTGTCTGTGTCTGCGTCTGCTGTGTCTGTGTCTGTGTCTGTGTCTGTGTCTGTGTCTGCGTCTGCGTCTGCTGTGTCTGTGTCTGTGTCTGTGTCTGTGTCTGCGTCTGCGTCTGCGTCTGCTGTGTCTGTGTCTGTGTCTGTGTCTGCGTCTGCTGTGTCTGTGTCTGTGTCTGTGTCTGTGTCTGCGTCTGCGTCTGCGTCTGCGTCTGCGTCTGTGTCTGTGTCTGTGTCTGCTGTGTCTGTGTCTGTGTCTGTGTCTGTGTCTGTGTCTGCGTCTGCGTCTGCTGTGTCTGTGTCTGCTGTGTCTGTGTCTGTGTCTGTGTCTGCTGTGTCTGTGTCTGTGTCTGCTGTGTCTGTGTCTGCTGTGTCTGTGTCTGTGTCTGTGTCTGCTGTGTCTGTGTCTGTGTCTGTGTCTGCTGTGTCTGCGTCTGCGTCTGTGTCTGTGTCTGCTGTGTCTGCTGTGTCTGCTGTGTCTGTGTCTGTGTCTGTGTCTGCTGTGTCTGTGTCTGTGTCTGTGTCTGCTGTGTCTGTGTCTGTGTCTGTGTCTGCTGTGTCTGTGTCTGTGTCTGTGTCTGTGTCTGCGTCTGCGTCTGCTGTGTCTGCTGTGTCTGTGTCTGTGTCTGTGTCTGCGTCTGCGTCTGCTGTGTCTGTGTCTGCTGTGTCTGTGTCTGTGTCTGCTGTGTCTGTGTCTGTGTCTGCTGTGTCTGTGTCTGCTGTGTCTGTGTCTGTGTCTGTGTCTGCTGTGTCTGTGTCTGTGTCTGTGTCTGCTGTGTCTGCGTCTGCGTCTGTGTCTGTGTCTGCTGTGTCTGCTGTGTCTGCTGTGTCTGTGTCTGTGTCTGTGTCTGTGTCTGCTGTGTCTGTGTCTGTGTCTGCTGTGTCTGTGTCTGTGTCTGCTGTGTCTGTGTCTGTGTCTGTGTCTCCTGTGTCTGTGTCTGCTGTGTCTGTGTCTGTGTCTGTGTCTGCTGTGTCTGTGTCTGCTCTGTCTGTGTCTGTGTCTGTGTCTGCTGTGTCTGCGTCTGCGTCTGTGTCTGTGTCTGCTGTGTCTGCTGTGTCTGTGTCTGTGTCTGTGTCTGCTGTGTCTGTGTCTGTGTCTGTGTCTGCTGTGTCTGTGTCTGCTGTGTCTGTGTCTGTGTCTGCTGTGTCTGTGTCTGCTGTGTCTGTGTCTGTGTCTGCTGTGTCAGTGTCTGCTGTGTCTGTGTCTGTGTCTGTGTCTGTCTCTGTGTCTGTGTTGTCTGCGTCTGTGTCTGCTGTGTCTGTGTCTGTGTCTGTGTCTGTGTCTGCGTCTGCTGTGTCTGCTGTGTCTGTGTCTGTGTCTGTGTCTGTGTCTGCGTCTGCTGTGTCTGCTGTGTCAGTGTCTGCGTCTGCTGCGTCTGCTGTGTCAGTGTCTGCGTCTGTGTCTGTGTCTGTGTCTGTGTCAGTGTCTGTGTCTGCTGTGTCTGTGTCTGTGTCTGTGTCTGCTGTGTCTGTGTCTGTGTCTGTGTCTGCTGTGTCTGTGTCTGCGTCTGTGTCTGTGTCTGTGTCTGTGTCTGCTGTGTCTGTGTCTGCGTCTGTGTCTGTGTCTGTGTCTGTGTCTGTGTCTGCGTCTGTCTCTGTGTCTGTGTCTGTGTCTGTGTCTGCTGTGTCTGTGTCTGCGTCTGTGTCTGTGTCTGTGTCTGTGTCTGTGTCTGTGTCTGTGTCGTCTGTGTCTGTGTCTGCTGTGTCTGTGTCGTCTGTGTCTGTGTCTGCGTCTGTGTCGTCTGTGTCTGTGTCTGTGTCAGCTGTGTCTGTGTCGTCTGTGTCTGTGTCAGCTGTGTCTGTGTCGTCTGTGTCTGTGTCTGCGTCTGTGTCGTCTGTGTCTGTGTCTGTGTCTGTGTCAGCTGTGTCTGTGTCGTCTGTGTCTGTGTCTGTGTCTGTGTCTGTGTCTGTGTCTGTGTATGTGTCTGTGTCTGTGTCTGTGTCTGTGTCTGTGTCTGTGTCAGCTGTGTCTGTGTCGTCTGTGTCTGTGTCTGTGTCGTCTGTGTCTGTGTCTGTGTCTGTGTCTGCTGTGTCTGCTGTGTCTGTGTCTGTGTCTGCTGTGTCTGTGTCTGCTGTGTCTGTGTCTGTGTCTGCTGTGTCTGTGTCTCTGTCTGTGTCTGTGTCTGCTGTGTCTGTGTCTGTGTCTGTGTCTGTGTCTGCTGTGTCTGTGTCTGTGTCTGCGTCTGTGTCTGTGTCTGTGTCTGCTGTGTCTGTGTCTGTGTCTGTGTCTGCGTCTGCTGTGTCTGTGTCTGTGTCTGTGTCTGCTGTGTCTGTGTCTGTGTCTGCTGTGTCTGTGTCTGCTGTTTCTGCTGTGTCTGTGTCTGCTGTGTCTGTGTCTGTGTCTGTGTCTGCTGTGTCTGCTGTGTCTGTGTCTGCTGTGTCTGTGTCTGTGTCTGTGTCTGCTGTGTCTGTGTCTGTGTCTGCTGTGTCTGTGTCTGTGTCTGCTGTGTCTGCTGTGTCTGTGTCTGCTGTGTCTGTGTCTGTGTCTGTGTCTGTGTCTGCTGTGTCTGTGTCTGTGTCTGTGTCTGTGTCTGCTGTGTCTGTGTCTGCTGTGTCTGTGTCTGTGTCTGCTGTGTCTGTGTCTGCTGTGTCTGTGTCTGTGTCTGCTGTGTCTGTGTCTGCTGTGTCTGTGTCTGCTGTGTCTGTGTCTGTGTCTGCTGTGTCTGTGTCTGCTGTGTCTGTGTCTGTGTCTGCTGTGTCTGTGTCTGTGTCTGCTGTGTCTGTGTCTGCTGTGTCTGTGTCTGCTGTGTCTGTGTCTGTGTCTGTGTCTGCTGTGTCTGTGTCTGTGTCTGTGTCTGTGTCTGCTGTGTCTGTGTCTGCTGTGTCTGTGTCTGTGTCTGTGTCTGTGTCTGTGTCAGCTGTGTCTGTGTCAGTGTCTGTGTCTGTGTCTGTGTCTGTGTCTGTGTCTGTGTCTGCTGTGTCTGTGTCTGTGTCTGCTGTGTCTGCGTCTGTGTCTGTGTCTGCTGTGTCTGTGTCTGTGTCTGTGTCTGTGTCTGCTGTGTCTGTGTCTGTGTCTGTGTCTGTGTCTGCGTCTGTGTCAGCTGTGTCTGTGTCTGCTGTGTCTGTGTCTGTGTCTCTGTCTGTGTCTTTTGTGTCTGTGTCTGTGTCTGTGTCTGTGTCTGCGTCTGTTTCTGCGTCTGCTGTGTCTGTGTCTGTGTCTGCTGTGTCTGTGTCTGTGTCTGTGTCTGCGTCTGCTGTGTCTGTGTCTGTCTGTGTCTGTGTCTGCTGTGTCTGTGTCTGTGTCTGCTGTGTCTGTGTCTGCTGTGTCTGTGTCTGTGTCTGTGTCTGTGTCTGTGTCTGTGTCTGCTGTGTCTGTGTCTGTGTCTGTGTCTGTGTCTGTGTGCTGTGTCTGTGTCTGTGTCTGTGTCTGTGTCTGCGTCTGTGTCTTTTGTGTCTTTGTCTGTGTCTGTGTCTGTGTCTTTTGTGTCTGTGTCTGCGTCTGTGTCTGTGTCTGTCTGCTGTGTCTGTGTCTGTGTCTGTGTCTGCGTCTGCTGTGTCTGTGTCTGTGTCTGTGTCTGTGTCTGTGTCTGTGTCTGTGTCTGTGTCTGTGTCTGCTGCGTCTGTGTCTGTGTCTGTGTCTGTGTCTGTGTCTGTGTCTGCTGCGTCTGTGTCTGTGTCTGTATCTGCTGTGTCTGTGTCTGTGTCTGTGTCTGTGTCTGTGTCTGTATCTGCTGTGTCTGTGTCTGTGTCTGCTGTGTCTGTGTCTGCGTCTGTGTCTGCTGTGTCTGTGTCTGTGTCTGTGTCTGTGTCTGCTGTGTCTGTGTCTGTGTCAGTGTCTGTGTCTGCTGTGTCTGTGTCTGTGTCTGTGTCTGTGTCTGTGTCTGTGTCTGTGTCTGTGTCTGTGTCTGCTGTGTCTGTGTCTGCTGTGTCTGTGTCTGTGTCTGCGTCTGCTGTGTCTGTGTCTGTGTCTGTGTCTGCTGTGTCTGTGTCTGTGTCTGTGTCTGTGTCTGTATCTGCTGTGTCTGTGTCTGCTGTGTCTGTGTCTGTGTCTGTGTCTGTGTCTGTGTCTGCTGTGTCTGTGTCTGCTGTGTCTGCTGTGTCTGTGTCTGTGTCTGTGTCTGTGTCTGTATCTGCTGTGTCTGTGTCTGTGTCTGTGTCTGTGTCTGCTGCGTCTGTGTCTGTGTCTGTATCTGCTGTGTCTGTGTCTGTGTCTGCTGTGTCTGTGTCTGCTGTGTCTGTGTCTGTGTCTGTGTCTGTGTCTGCTGTGTTTGTGTCTGTGTCTGTGTCT
>NC_136857.1:38603448-38663448 GCF_951799975.1 Gobius niger
AGCTATAGGGGAGCATGCTAAAGCTATAGTGGGATTATGCTAAAGCTATAGGGGAGCATGCTAAAGCTATAGTGGGATTATGCTAAAGCTATAGGGGAGCATACTAAAGCTATAGTGGGATTATGCTAAAGCTATAGGGGAGCATGCTAAAGCTATAGTGGGAGCATGCTAAAGCTATAGGGGAGCATGCTAAAGCTATAGTGGAGCATGCTAAAGCTATAGGGGAGCATGCTAAAGCTAGTGGGAGCATGCTAAAGCTAGTGGGAGTATGCTAAAGCTATAGGGGAGCATGCTAAAGCTATTTTGGAGCATGCTAAAGCTATAGGGGAGCATGCTAAAGCTAGTGGGAGCATGCTAAAGCTATAGGGGAGCATGCTAAAGCTAGTGGGAGCATACTAAAGCTATAGTGGAGCATGCTAAAGCTATAGGGGAGCATGCTAAAGCTATAGGGGAGCATGCTAAAGCTATAAGGGAGCATGCTAAAGCTATAGTGGAAGCATGCTAAAGCTATAGGGGAGCATGCTAAAGCTATAGGGGAGCATGCTAAAGCTACTGGGAGCATGCTAAAGCTATAGGGGAGCATGCTAAAGCTAGTGGGGAGCATGCTAAAGCTATAGGGGAGCATGCTAAAGCTATAGGGGAGCATGCTAAAGCTATAGGGGAGCATGCTAAAGCTATAGGGGAGCATGCTAAAGCTAGTGGGAGCATGCTAAAGCTATAGGGGAGCATGCTAAAGCTAGTGGGGAGCATGCTAAAGCTATAGGGGAGCATGCTAAAGCTAGTGGGGAGCATGCTAAAGCTATAGGGGAGCATGCTAAAGCTATAGGGGAGCATGCTAAAGCTATAGTGGGAGCATGCTAAAGCTATAGGGGAGCATGCTAAAGCTAGTGGGATCATGCTAAAGCTAGTGGGAGCATGCTAAAGCTATAGTGGGAGCATGCTAAAGCTAGTGGGAGCATGCTGTAGCTATCGGGGAGCATGCTAAAGCTATAGGGGAGCATGCTAAAGCTAGTGGGAGCATGCTAAAGCTAGTGGGAGCATGCTAAAGCTATAGGGGAGCATGCTAAAGCTATAGGGGAGCATGCTAAAGCTAGTGGGAGCATGCTAAAGCTAGTGGGAGCATGCTAAAGCTATAGTGGGAGTATGCTAAAGCTAGTGGGAGCATGCTGTAGCTATCGGGGAGCATGCTAAAGCTATAGGGGAGCATGCTAAAGCTATAGTGGAAGCATGCTAATGCTATAGGGGAGCATGCTAAAGCTATAGGGGAGCATGCTAAAGCTAGTGGGAGCATGCTAAAGCTAGTGGGAGCATGCAAAAGCTATAGTGGGAGCATGCTAAAGCTATTTGGAGCATGCTGTAGCTATCGGGGAGCATGCTAAAGCTATAGGGGAGCATGCTAAAGCTAGTGGGAGCATGCTAAAGCTAGTGGGAGCATGCTAAAGCTATAGGGGAGCATGCTAAAGCTATAGGGGAGCATGCTAAAGCTAGTGGGAGCATGCTAAAGCTATAGGGGAGCATGCTAAAGCTAGTGGGGAGCATGCTAAAGCTATAGGGGAGCATGCTAAAGCTATAGGGGAGCATGCTAAAGCTAGTGGGAGCATACTAAAGCTATAGGGGAGCATGCTAAAGCTATAGTGGAGCATGCTAAAGCTATAGGGGAGCATGCTAAAGCTATAGTGGAGCATGCTAAAGCTATAGGGGAGCATGCTAAAGCTATAGTGGAAGCATGCTAAAGCTATAGGGGAGCATGCTAAAGCTATAGGGGAGCATGCTAAAGCTAGTGGGAGCATGCTAAAGCTATAGGGGAGCATGCTAAAGCTAGTGGGGAGCATGCTAAAGCTATAGGGGAGCATGCTAAAGCTATAGGGGAGCATGCTAAAGCTATAGGGGAGCATGCTAAAGCTATAGGGGAGCATGCTAAAGCTATAGGGGAGCATGCTAAAGCTAGTGGGAGCATGCTAAAGCTATAGGGGAGCATGCTAAAGCTAGTGGGGAGCATGCTAAAGCTATAGGGGAGCATGCTAAAGCTATAGGGGAGCATGCTAAAGCTATAGTGGGAGCATACTAAAGCTATAGGGGAGCATGCTAAAGCTAGTGGGAGCATGCTAAAGCTATAGTGGGAGCATGCTAAAGCTAGTGGGAGCATGCTGTAGCTATCGGGGAGCATGCTAAAGCTATAGTGGAGCATGCTAAAGCTATAGTGGGAGCATACTAAAGCTATAGGGGAGCATGCTAAAGCTAGTGGGAGCATGCTAAAGCTAGTGGGAGCATGCTAAAGCTATAGTGGGAGCATGCTGTAGCTATCGGGGAGCATGCTAAAGCTATAGTGGAGCATGCTAAAGCTAGTGGGAGCATGCTAAAGCTATAGTGTACAGCACTTTGGGGCAGTGGCTGCTGTTTGTAAATGTGCTCTATAAATAAATTTGACCTTGACCTTGACCTTAATAGACCAAATTAGCCTAATCAATTACTCTGACGTGTGGATGCAGACGTGCTGATCCAAAAATCTGGGACCTGGACTCGGACCTGGACTCGGACCTGGACTCGGACCTGGACTTCAGAGGAGTCCTGAGATCAGACAAGGATCAGATCTGACGCAGAGACTGTGGACGGTCTCACAGTCGGGGGTTTTGTTCTTGGACGTTTGTTCTTCTGTAGCATTAGCATTAGCATTAGCATTAGCGTTAGCTCCAGTCCACTGATCTCATTCTTATGGATGAGCCTCTGTCCTCACACTTTAACGTCTTCACAGATTCATGAGGCGCGTTCGGAAACTCTTTACATAATGTTATTCATCTCAGTGTTTCAGAGAGAGCTGAGGGACGTTTGAACCTCCACCAACTCCTGCAGATCCAGCTTTTTCAATAATCATAATAATAATAATAATCTTAAAACATCAGTGACTTCGCGATTTTATCCAAAATCTGAATCTCTACAAAAGAAAAAAGCATCGAGTGAGGGTTGTTGTCACTCAGGATGTCTCGCTCTGACTGTGTGCGTCTGTGTTTGTGTGTCGGTGTTTGTGTGTCTGTGTTTATGTGTGGGTGTGTGTTTGTTGGTGTGTGTGTGTTGGTGTTTGTGCGTCTGTGGAGCGTACACTGATGCGGTGGCGGCGCTGATGCGGTGGCGGCGGAGCTGGTGTCAGTGCTTTGCTCGAGGGCACGAGGGCTCGCTCATAAACGCGGCCGCATTATGCTAATGATGAACTTCTAATATCCGAGCGTTCAGGCCGCGCTCCGATGAACCCGGTCCAGTCGAGCGCGCCGTAAACATCGCCTCGTTTTCATCTCCAGGTTCACGGGCTCAGAGCTTCAACAAACATTTATTCAGGAAACAGATCTGAGCTTTTATTTACAGCTCTATAACCTCTATAAGTCTCACTGATGTCTTAGAGGTTTGTGTTGCTGATGGAGCCGTCTCCATGGTTACGCATATGTTTAATACAGAAAACCTTCCTCAGAGTCTTCATCAGGGTCTTCAACAGAGTACAGAAAGTGAACATCTTAAACGTCTGAAAAGCTTTTGGAAACAAGCGTCAAAAGAGAAACAAAATGAGACAAAAAGAGCCAGAAAAACGTGGCCAAAAAGTGATGAAAAAGCAATGGAAAAATGATTTGTTTAGATCATAGGTCTTAGCTTTCAAATGAGGCGTCACACTGGCCTATGCAGGTTTATTTGACATGTGCATATGGAGAGACATTCTGCACAGGTTGTCCGTGTCTGGCCTTTGATCGGGCTGTATTAGCTAAGAATGATGCATGGTGTTTGGCCAGTTTCCATGGTGACCACATGGAGTTTGCTACAACACAGTTTCAAACTTTAAGCTCTTTCGACTGTTGTGACGTCACGTGAACGACCTGCTGATCCTGGAGCGTTCATGTCTCTGGAACAGCTGGATCCACCTGAAACAAAACCTGCCCCACAGTCCGGGGTCTCCTCTCTCAGCACAGACGAGCTGAGGTCACATGACTGTGTCACATGACGCTGCTCCTGGCCCCCGTTAAAGGGAGGGATTTTCTGATATTTCACACTCTGTTCGCTGAAACCTGCCAAACGCTGCGAGGTAAAAGCATCTGCCAGAGCTGGACCGGGGCCTGGACTGTCCCCACAGACCGGACCGGAGCCAGGACCATGTGACGGAGCTGGACCGGGGCCTGGACTGTCCCCACAGACCGGACCGGAGCCAGGGCCCGCAGCCAGGGCCATGTGACGGAGCTGGCTGCTGAAGCTCCTGTCGAGGAGCGCGCTGGCTTTGGCGGCCATTTTGAGCCTCTCCTGCCAACGTCTGGTCACATGACTCAGCCGCGGCCAACGAGCGGTCACATGACACACACGCTCACACAAACACAGGCGGCGGAATGTCCAGGAGTGTCCAGGAGAGTGTCCGAATCACTGAGGACACCACTCCACAAAACATGTACACTATCTCACGCAAACACAGGCGGCGGAGCGTCCAGGAGTGTCCAGGAGTGTGTCCGAATCACTGAAGACACCAGCCAAACGTGTCCTGACCTCATGGTGCTCTGGCTTCCACTCCACAAAACATGTACACTATCTCCTGGAGACTAGAACATCCCTGACCTTCACAAAAACATGTTGGAGTGGGAGTTCGACAGATAGGTGGAGTGTGAGACGGACAGACGGATGAACTTCCCTTCAGGGATTAATAAAGTATGAACCTGACTGTGAAGAAGGAGCTGCTCCTGCAGGTCCAGAGGAGCAGCTGAGGTCCTCAGGGGTCAGGAGGTCTGGAGGTCTGCAGGGGTCAGGAGGTCCTCAGGGGTCAGGAGGTCTGGAAGTCTCTGCTCAGACGCCGCCTCCACGGCCTCGGAGAACGAGGAGGAAGACGGAGGAGACCTCACATCTAACCTTCACCCCAAACATCTGTGCAGAAAAGGAGAGGAAAGTTATTGTTCAGGTCTTTGTCATTATGGAGGAAACTCACGCAGACACGAGGAGAACCTGGTCCAGTCTGGTCCGGTCTGGTCCGGTCTGGTCTGGTCTGGTCCGGTCTGGTCCCTGTGGGTCTGGTCCCTGTGGGTCTGGTCTGGTCTGGTCCTTGTGGGTCTGGTCCGGTCTGGTCTGGTCCGGTCTGGTCCCTGTGGGTCTGGTCCTTGTGGGTCTGGTCCTTGTGGGTCTGGTCCTTGTGGGTCTGGTCCTTGTGGGTCCGGTCCCTGTGGGTCCGGTCTGGTCTGGTCCTTGTGGGTCTGGTCCCTGTGGGTCTGGTCCTTGTGGGTCTGGTCCAGTCTGGTCCTTGTGGGTCTGGTCCCTGTGGGTCTGGTCCTTGTGGGTCTGGTCCCTGTGGGTCTGGTCCTTGTGGGTCCGGTCTGGTCTAGTCCTTGTGGTTCTGGTCCTTGTGGGTCCGGTCTGGTCTGGTCCCTGTGGGTCTGGTCCTTGTGGGTCTGGTCCGGTCTGGTCCTTGTGGGTCTGGTCCTTGTGGGTCCGGTCTGGTCCGGTCTGGTCCGGTCTGGTCCGGTCTGGTCCCTGTGACCGCAGCCTCTCGTGATGCGTTCAGGGTCTGTTTGTACCGCGGGCGACGGAGCTCAGAGCAGCCGAGCGAGGACGGATTAGTCTGAGAGGGACTGGCCCCAATACAACACGACACGCGGGTACTCCCGTACTGCAGTAACTGTAACTACAGCTACTCCCGTACTGCAGTAACTGTAACTACACCACACGCAGCTACTCCAGTACTGCAGTAACTGTAACTACACCACACGCAGTTACTCCAGTACTGCAGTAACTGTAACTACACCACACGCAGCTACTCCAGTACTGCAGTAACTGTAACTACACCACACGCAGCTACTCCAGTACTGCAGTAACTGTAACTACACCACACGCAGTTACTCCAGTACTGCAGTAACTGTAACTACACCACACGCAGCTACTCCAGTACTGCAGTAACTGTAACTACACCACACGCAGCTACTCCAGTACTGCAGTAACTGTAACTACACGACACACAGCTACTCCAGTACTGCAGTAACTGTAACTACACCACACGCAGCTACTCCAGTACTGCAGTAACTGTAACTACACCACACGCAGTTACTCCAGTACTGCAGTAACTGTAACTACACCACACTCAGCTACTCCAGTACTGCAGTAACTGTAACTACACCACACGCAGCTACTCCAGTACTGCAGTAACCGTAACTACACCACACGCAGTTACTCCAGTACTGCAGTAACTGTAACTACACCACACTCAGCTACTCCAGTACTGCAGTAACTGTAACTACACGACACGCGGCTACTCCAGTACTGCAGTAACTGTAACTACACCACACGCAGCTACTCCAGTACTGCAGTAACTGTAACTACACCACACGCAGTTACTCCAGTACTGCAGTAACTGTAACTACACCACACGCAGTTACTCCAGTACTGCAGTAACCGTAACTACACCACACGCAGTTACTCCAGTACTGCAGTAACTGTAACTACACGACACACAGCTACTCCAGTACTGCAGTAACTGTAACTACACGACACACAGCTACTCCAGTACTGCAGTAACTGTAACTACACGACACGCAGTTACTCCAGTACTGCAGTAACTGTAACTACAGCTACTCCAGTACTGCAGTAACTGTAACTACACCACACGCAGTTACTCCAGTACTGCAGTAACTGTAACTACACGACACACAGCTACTCCAGTACTGCAGTAACTGTAACTACACGACACGCAGTTACTCCAGTACTGCAGTAACTGTAACTACAGCTACTCCAGTACTGCAGTAACTGTAACTACACCACACGCAGTTACTCCAGTACTGCAGTAACTGTAACTACAGCTACTCCAGTACTGCAGTAACTGTAACTACACCACACGCGGGTACTCCAGTACTGCAGTAACTGTAAGTACACGACACGCGGGTACTCCAGTACTGCAGTAACTGTAACTACACCACACGCGGGTACTCCAGTACTGCAGTAACTGTAACTACACCACACGCGGGTACTCCAGTACTGCAGTAACTGTAACTACACGACACGCAGTTACTCCAGTACTGCAGTAACTGTAACTACACCACACGCAGCTACTCCAGTACTGCAGTAACTGTATCTACACCACACGCAGTTACTCCAGTACTGCAGTAACTGTAACTACACGACACGCAGTTACTCCAGGACTGCAGTAACTGTAACTACACCACACGCAGTTACTCCAGTACTGCAGTAACTGTAACTACACCACACGCAGCTACTCCAGTACTGCAGTAACTGTAACTACACCACACACAGTTACTCCAGTACTGCAGTAACAGTAACTACACCACACGCAGCTACTCCAGTACTGCAGTAACTGTAACTACACCACACGCAGCTACTCCAGTACTGCAGTAACTGTAACTACACCACACGCAGCTACTCCAGTACTGCAGTAACTGTAACTACACCACACGCAGCTACTCCAGTACTGCAGTAACTGTAACTACACCACACACAGTTACTCCAGTACTGCAGTAACTGTAACTACATGACACGCAGCTACTCCAGTACTGCAGTAACTGTAACTACACCACACACAGTTACTCCAGTACTGCAGTAACTGTAACTACACCACACGCAGTTACTCCAGTACTGCAGTAACTGTAACTACACCACACGCAGCTACTCCAGTACTGCAGTAACTGTAACTACACCACACGCAGTTACTCCAGTACTGCAGTAACTGTAACTACACCACACGCAGCTACTCCAGTACTGCAGTAACTGTAACTACACCACACGCGGTTACTCCAGTACTGCAGTAACTGTAACTACACCACACGCGGGTACTCCAGTACTGCAGTAACTGTAACTACACCACACGCAGTTACTCCAGTACTGCAGTAACTGTAACTACACCACACGCAGCTACTCCAGTACTGCAGTAACTGTAACTACACCACACGCAGTTACTCCAGTACTGCAGTAACTGTAACTACACCACAGGCAGTTACTCCAGTACTGCAGTAACTGTAACTACATGACACGCAGCTACTCCAGTACTGCAGTAACTGTAACTACACCACACGCAGCTACTCCAGTACTGCAGTAACTGTAACTACAGCTACTCCAGTACTGCAGTAACTGTAACTACACCACACACAGTTACTCCAGTACTGCAGTAACTGTAACTACACCACACGCAGCTACTCCAGTACTGCAGTAACTGTAACTACACCACACGCAGCTACTCCAGTACTGCAGTAACTGTAACTACACCACACACAGTTACTCCAGTAGTGCAGTAACTGTAACTACACCACACGCAGCTACTCCAGTACTGCAGTAACTGTAACTACACCACACAAAGCTACTCCAGTACTGCAGTAACTGTAACTACACCACACGCAGTTACTCCAGTACTGCAGTAACTGTAACTACACCACACGCAGCTACTCCAGTACTGCAGTAACTGTAACTACAGCTACTCCAGTACTGCAGTAACTGTAACTACACCACACGCAGCTACTCCAGTACTGCAGTAACTGTAACTACACCACACGCAGCTACTCCAGTACTGCAGTAACTGTAACTACACCACACGCAGTTACTCCAGTACTGCAGTAACTGTAACTACACCACACGCAGCTACTCCAGTACTGCAGTAACTGTAACTACACCACACGCAGTTACTCCAGTACTGCAGTAACTGTAACTACACCACACACAGCTACTCCAGTACCGCAGTAACTGTAACTACACCACACGCAGCTACTCCAGTACTGCAGTAACTGTAACTACACCACACGCAGCTACTCCAGTACTGCAGTAACTGTAACTACACCACACGCAGCTACTCCAGTACTGCAGTAACTGTAACTACACCACACGCAGTTACTCCAGTACTGCAGTAACTGTAACTACACCACACGCAGTTACTCCAGTACTGCAGTAACTGTAACTACACCACACACAGCTACTCCAGTACTGCAGTAACTGTAACTACACCACACACAGCTACTCCAGTACTGCAGTAACTGTAACTACACCACACACAGCTACTCCAGTACTGCAGTAACTGTAACTACACCACAGGCAGTTACTCCAGTACTGCAGTAACTGTAACTACACCACACACAGTTACTCCAGTACTGCAGTAACTGTAACTACACCACACACAGCTACTCCAGTACTGCAGTAACTGTAACTACACCACAGGCAGCTACTCCAGTACTGCAGTAACTGTAACTACACCACACACAGCTACTCCAGTACTGCAGTAACTCTAACTACACCACACACAGTTACTCCAGTACTGCAGTAACTGTAACTACACCACACGCAGCTACTCCAGTACTGCAGTAACTGTAACTACACCACACGCAGCTACTCCAGTACTGCAGTAACTGTAACTACACGACACGCAGCTACTCCAGTACTGCAGTAACTGTAACTACACGACACGCAGCTACTCCAGTACTGCAGTAACTGTAACTACAGCTACTCCAGTACTGCAGTAACTGTAACTACAGCTACTCCAGTACTGCAGTAACTGTAACTACAGCTACTCCAGTACTGCAGTAACTGTAACTACACCACACGCAGCTACTCCAGTACTGCAGTAACTGTAACTACACCACACGCAGTTACTCCAGTACTGCAGTAACTGTAACTACACCACACGTAGTTACTCCAGTACTGCAGTAACTGTAACTACACCACACGCGGGTACTCCAGTACTGCAGTAACTGTAACTACACCACACACAGTTACTCCAGTACTGCAGTAACTGTAACTACACCACACGCAGCTACTTCAGTACTGCAGTAACTGTAACTACACCACACGCAGTTACTCCAGTACTGCAGTAACTGTAACTACACCACACGCAGCTACTCCAGTACTGCAGTAACTCTAACTACACCACACACAGCTACTCCAGTACTGCAGTAACTGTAACTACACCACACGCAGTTACTCCAGTACTGCAGTAACTGTAACTACACCACACACAGTTACTCCAGTACTGCAGTAACTGTAACTACACCACACGCAGCTACTTCAGTACTGCAGTAACTGTAACTACACCACACGCAGCTACTCCAGTACTGCAGTAACTGTAACTACACCACACGCAGCTACTCCAGTACTGCAGTAACTGTAACTACAGCTACTCCAGTACTGCAGTAACTGTAACTACAGCTACTCCAGTACTGCAGTAACTGTAACTACAGCTACTCCTGTACTGCAGTAACTGTAACTACACCACACGCAGTTACTCCAGTACTGCAGTAACTGTAACTACACCACACGCAGCTACTCCAGTACTGCAGTAACTGTAACTACACCACACGCAGTTACTCCAGTACTGCAGTAACTGTAACTACATGACACGCAGCTACTCCAGTACTGCAGTAACTGTAACTACACCACACGCGGGTACTCCAGTACTGCAGTAACTGTAACTACACCACACGCAGCTACTCCAGTACTGCAGTAACTGTAACTACACGACACGCAGCTACTCCAGTACTGCAGTAACTGTAACTACACCACACGCAGCTACTCCAGTACTGCAGTAACTGTAACTACACCACACGCAGTTACTCCAGTACTGCAGTAACTGTAACTACAGCTACTCCAGTACTGCAGTAACTGTAACTACACACACGCAGTTACTCCAGTACTGCAGTAACTGTAACTACATGACACGCAGCTACTCCAGTACTGCAGTAACTGTAACTACACCACACGCAGTTACTCCAGTACTGCAGTAACTGTAACTCAGGTCAGTGCTTCACAATCTCAGGTGCACGGCTCTGCAGAAGCAGAAGAGATTTTTGTTTGAGGTTTTCTTTTCCCTTTGACTGCGAGGCCTTCAGTGTTCTGTCTCTGTGGTCTCTGTGGTCTCTGTCTCTGTGGTGCGTTCGTGGTCTCTGTCTCTGTGGTCTCTGTGGTCTCTGTGGTGTGTTCGTGGTCTCTGTGGTGTGTTTGTGGTCTCTGTCTCTGTGGTCTCTGTGGTCTCTGTGGTGTGTTCGTGGTCTCTGTGGTGTGTTCGTGGTCTCTGTCTCTGTGGTGTGTTCGTGGTCTCTGTTCAGCCTGGGACAGACCAGCCTCGGGGTACAGGCTCCGGGCGGTGAAGGC
Source organism: Gobius niger (assembly GCF_951799975.1). Taxonomy (NCBI): domain Eukaryota; kingdom Metazoa; phylum Chordata; class Actinopteri; order Gobiiformes; family Gobiidae; genus Gobius; species Gobius niger. Next base: position 38,614,534 of record NC_136857.1, read on the forward strand.
AGTGAAGGAGCGGAGTTTAATTTGAGCAGAAAATGAGCTAACGATGTGTGAGCGGCTCCGACTCCGGGGCAGAAGAACGAAACTCAGACTAAAGAGACAAAAGTAGAAATGAAAAATGAGCATCGATAATGAGACGCATCAATCAATCCATCGATCAATCGTTTTGTATCGCCCGATATCACACAGGGGTTTCCTCACAGCCGATATCACACAGGGGTTTTCTCACAGCCGATATCACACAGGAGTTTCCTCACAGCCGATATCACACAGGGGTTTCCTCACAGCCGATATCACACAGGAGTTTCCTCACAGCCGATATCACACAGGGGTTTCCTCACAGCCGATATCACACAGGAGTTTCCTCAGCCGATATCACACAGGAGTTTCCTCAGCCGATATCACACAGGAGTTTCCTCAGCCGATATCACACAGGGGTTTCCTCACAGCCGATATCACACAGGAGTTTCCTCAGCCGATATCACACAGGGGTTTCCTCACAGCCGATATCACACAGGAGGTTCCTCACAGCCGATATCACACAGGAGGTTCCTCACAGCCGATATCACACAGGGGTTTCCTCACAGCCGATATCACACAGGGGTTTCCTCACAGCCGATATCACACAGGAGTTTCCTCACAGCCGATATCACACAGGGGTTTCCTCACAGCCGATATCACACAGGAGGTTCCTCACAGCCGATATCACACAGGGGTTTCCTCACAGCCGATATCACACAGGAGTTTCCTCACAGCCGATATCACACAGGAGTTTCTTTACAGCCGATATCACACAGGAGGTTCCTCACAGCCGATATCACACAGGAGGTTCCTCACAGCCGATATCACACAGGAGGTTCCTCACAGCCGATATCACACAGGGGTTTCCTCACAGCCGATATCACACAGGGGTTTCCTCACAGCCGATATCACACAGGGGTTTCCTCACAGCCGATATCACACAGGAGGTTCCTCTCAGCCGATATCACACAGGAGGTTCCTCACAGCCGATATCACACAGGAGGTTCCTCACAGCCGATATCACACAGGGGTTTCCTCAGCCGATATCACACAGGGGTTTCCTCACAGCCGATATCACACAGGGGTTTCCTCACAGCCGATATCACACAGGGGTTTCCTCACAGCCGATATCACACAGGGGTTTCCTCACAGCCGATATCACACAGGAGTTTCCTCACAGCCGATATCACACAGGAGGTTCCTCACAGCCGATATCACACAGGGGTTTCCTCAGCCGATATCACACAGGAGGTTCCTCACAGCCGATATCACACAGGGGTTTCCTCACAGCCGCACAGAACATCCAGGCAATAAAACAGAGCAGGAAATAAGACCATGTAAAGTTCAGGTGAATTAAGTTTCCCCCGTCCTCAGAGTCTCCAGCACGGCGAGGAAAAACTCACAAACCCACGGGGAAAACGGAGAAACCTCGAGGAGAACCACAGAAGGACAGATCTGCTCCCATGGACGGACAGGCTGGAGACCCAGGGCCGAAGGATCCCTCAGCAGACGAGATCACAGACCGTCCAGTCCTGAGTGTCCAGAGTGTCTGGGAGATATAAAACCGGAGCATGAATTAAAAGCTCTGGAATAAAGGTTCTCTATAGATACAGACGGCATCTGTGGAATCGTCCATATATGGTCATGTTTGAAAACAGTTAAGGGGAAAACAATTTTGAAATAATCTAAACTTTCTCTAATTATTCAAAAACTACTGTAACAAATGCTGAATTATAAACATAGTTTCTACTAAATAAAGATACAAAGACACGGGGAGGAGCAAAGTGGTTCAACAGCCCATAAATACATGAATAACGGAAAATGCTAACTTGATGCTACATGTTAGCATCGGGCTAATGCTAACGGTTAGCTAGCGCAAGCTACAACTGGCGTGTTTTCACTTCTACAGAACAATCTGCAGTGAGAAAATATCCATATGGGCCCGATTTACTCTTGACTTTATTTGTATGTGATAAATAAGTTCATATTCCACCAGAAAATGGCTAAAAAGAGGGAAAATTGTGTTTCTCTAAAGATTCTATTTTCCCCCTCGGCGAAGCCACGCCCCCTTCTATGACGAGATGCGTCTGTGTCTATATTGAATTTGAACTAATCTAAGATCAGGTAATAACGATGATGTCAAAGGATCAAAGCAGAAATCACAAATCAAACAGATTCACTTTCGAAAGTGTTTAATTTTTCACTTGAAATGATACAAATAATCTGTGCTTGTTCCTTTGGAGAAAAGAGGTTTAATCCAAGAATCTTTCATCTCTTACTCCAGTGGGTTTACGTCTGTGAGGTCAGAAACACCCGGTGGAGGATTAACTATTGTACATGTTTGTAGTTGTAGGGCACAGACACGAGGAGAACATGCAAACTCCACAGAAAGAATCGAAGCACGAGCTCTAACCATCCTGTACTAAAGGGCCTGAGGCTCCTCCTCTGTGACCTCCAGTCTCAGAGACGTCCGTCTGAAACGTGACTGACAGGCTTCATCCCGCAGCCAATCACACGGCTCCTTATGCAAATGAGGGCGGGACCTGGGGCCAGTATGCAAATGAGACCTTATCATCAACAAGAGCTCTTTTAATTAAAGACGGGACTTTAATTATTATTCATAAAGACGTAGAGGAAGATCTGAACATTTACCACATCAGGGTTAAGGAAAAACAAACACAACATGGGGAAGGATATGGTTCATTAAAAAAAGGTCAAACAAAAAACAAATGGGGTGAAATTATTTTTTATAAAGGGGGAACTGGGGAGAAAAACATGGGGTGATTTATGCTCATTCCACAGGCTTTATTTAAGAAATTGGTTAACCTCTTTCCACCCGCCTAAACCAAATGCAGGTCTGTGTAACACCTCATTTGAAAGCTAAGACCCACAAAACTGATCTTTTTCCTTGCGTTGTTGCCGTGTTGTGTCACCTTTTTTTTTATTCTTTCGTTTATTTTCATTTTTGTCACATTTTTGTTGAATTTTTGTCATTTTTTTGTTGAATTTTTGTCACTTTTTTGTTGAAGTTTTGTCTTTTTTTGTTGAAGTTTTGTCTTTTTTTTGTTGAAGTTTTGTCTTTTTTTGTTAAATTTTTGTAATTTTTTTGTTGAAGTTTTGTCTTTTTTTTGTCTTTTTTTGTCACTTTTTTGTTAAATTTTTGTAATTTTTTTTGTTGAATTTCTGTCACATTTTTGTTGCGTTTACATCCTTGTTTTCTTTTCATTATTTGTGGCTGTTTTGGTGTTTTTTTCCCAAGAAGCTTTTAGATTAGGGTAAAGCCAAACTGGAGAAAATGGGCTCCGTTCAGGTGGGAGTTAAGAGGTTAAAAGGAGAAAAGCCCCGGTCCAGTCGTAGACGAAGTCGCCCGTCGGAGCAGACGAAGCTGAAGTGACTGACAGCTGTTCCCTGAAGCCTCTCCTCATGAATATGCAAATGAGGGGCGGGGCCTGGGGTTAAACGAGAGAATTAATGAGGGACTGACGGGTTCGGACGCGTGACCTTTGGAGACCAGAGTCTGAGGAGACTTCCCCCGACCACCAAAACATGTACAATAGGCCCATACGAGCCACGTTAACCAGTTCAAAGGTTACAGCCTGTAGGCCAGAGTCACGCCTCATTTGAAAGCTAAGACCTACAAAACTCATCTTTGTTGCATTTGTATCATATTTTATCACATTTTTTTCCGGGAGCTTTTAGATTTGGGTAAAGCCGACATGGAGAAAACCTGCTTGCTTAACCTCTTAACTCCCACCTGAACGGATCCCATTTTCTCCAGTTTGGCTTTACCCTAATTTAAAAGTTTCCTGAGAAAAAAGCACCAAAATAGCCACAAAGATGAGGAGAAAACAAGGATGTAAACGCAACAAAAATGACAAAAGTTCAACAAAAATGTGACAAAAATTCAACTTAAAAGTGACAAAAACTCAACAAAAAATGACAAAAATTAATCAAAAAAATGACAAAAATGTGACAAAAATTCAACAAAAATTCAACAAAAATGTGACAAAAATTCAACAAAAATTCAACAAAAAAGTGACAAAAATGTGACAAAAATTCAACAAAAATTCAACAAAAATTCAACAAAAATGTGACAAAAATTCAACAAAAATTCAACAAAAAAGTGACAAAAATTCTACAAAAAAATGACAAAAATTCATCAAAAAAATGACAAAAATTCATCAAAAGTGACAAAAACTCTACAAAAAATGACAAAAAATGACAAAAATGTGACAAAAATTCAACAAAAAAACACAAAAAAAGGTGACACAAAACAGCAACAACACAAGGAAAAAGATCAGTTTTGTGGGTCTTAGCTTTCAAATGAGGCGTTACACAGGCCTGTATAATAGAGGACAGACTGCAGTTGGTTCAGGCGGGGGGTCAGAGGTTAGACAAACAGACACAGGACTAAAGTTGGAGGACAGTCTTCAGTCTGAGTCCGTCAGGTCTGATGGAGCTCATGACGGACGTGCAGACGGCGAGGGGCGTGTCCTGGGAGGATTATGTTAATGAGCTTTAAGGAGGCGGGGCATGTCCTCAGAGCGTTATGTTAATGAGGTCTTTCATTTGATGAGGATCGGAGGCGACAGACGAGCGCCTCGCTGCCCGCGGAGATATCACAAAGTCAAAGGGACGAGGCGCTGATGATGTTCTAACCTCTAAACCCCCACATTAACTCATCTGCAGTTCAGCTTTACCCAAATCTAAACGCTTAGGCACAAAAGAGTCAAAAACGAGGAGGAAAAGCAACAAAAGAGCGACAAAATGAGGCTGTGAGCTCCAGCCCAGAAGCTTTTAGATTTGGGTAAAGCTGAAGTGAAGAAGGTTTAGACGGGGTTTACTTTAGCCACGTTTAGGTTCATTTTAGCGGCGTTTAGCTTTAAATTGTCTTGGTTCGTTCTCACTGTGGTCCCAGGACTTGGTGTGAAACAGAGACACTCACCACACAAACTCATAATGTGGGAAGAAGTTACTGCGCAGACGTGGACGTGCTCCTCAGGTGTTCTTACGCCTCACAACATAGTTCCTCTTTAACCTCTTAACTCCCGCCTGAACCGAGAGGATCTTATCCCTCACGTCATCACATTTTTTTCCCATCATTTTTTTGTTGGGGATTCAACTCATTTATGTCACTTTTTTGTCACATTTTTGTCATTTCTTGTCACTTTTTCGTCCATTTTTTATACATTTTTTGTCATTTTTTATCACATTTCATTTTTTCGTCAATTTTTTTGTTAATTTCTTGTGACATTTTTTGTCACATTTTTGTAATTTTATCGTAAATTTTTTATCCATTTTTTGTCATTTTTTTGTAACATTTTTGTAAATTTTTTGTCACATTTTTGTCATTTTTTATAATTTTTTTTGTCATTTTTTGTCGGTTTTTTTGTCACATTTTTGTCAATTTTTTGTCACATTTTTGTCATTTTTTGTCGTTTTTTTTGTCATATTTTTGTCAATTTTTTGTCACATTTTTGTCATTTTTTGTCGTTTTTTTTGTCATATTTTTGTCGGTTTTTTGTTAAATTTTTGTCATTTTTTCGTCAATTTTTTATCAATTTCTTGTGACATTTTGGTGAAATTTTTGTCACATTTCCATCATTGTTTTCGTCTCAGTTTTGTCGCTTTTTTCACAGCTTTTTTCCAGAAGCTTTTGGATTGGGGTAAAGCCAAACTGGAGAAAATGTTTAGTTTTGTGTAACTTTAATCGTGTAGCTGTATTTAATCAGTGGAAACCTGGAAAAGCTCTGTCACTTCTGACGTTCCCCCCCTGAGGAGGAGGAGGCTGAATGCTGAGCTCACACGTTAACACCAGACAGGTACGGATCAACTCGTCTAAGCTCATGAAGAACAGAAAACACTGTCCTGTCCCTTTAAGACTTCATGGTTTCACAGAGAGCGGCTCCAGCTGTGGCCTCTTCAGGTCCTTCACACCCACATGAGAGACAGAGCGGGGGGGGGTCGACCACTAAAGATCTGAGGAGCTTTCTCACCGGCTGCATCTAAAACGTCCTGTTCCTTCAACTCTTCTGCTTTAACTGATCTTATGCAAATCCTCCTGTGGTTAAAGTTTGGTTCTTGTGAAATGTAAAGTGTAAATGTTTCCAAAAGTTCAGATTTCCATCATAAATCTTTCAGCTGTTGCGCCGGCTCTGACTCTGACCTGCTTTATCCTTTCAAGACAAAGAGGGAGTATTCTGCTTTTTTCAGCCACACAGCACCAGTCTATATCTCACTACAATGATGACGAAACCTTCTGTTGGTCTGTTAATGCAGTAAATTAGAATAACTGCCTTGTAAAAAATTGCTCTTTCAAAATGGCCGTAGCAAATGACTTGAAATAGGCCCCTGTCTCTTTAAGAACCTCTGACCCTTTCCGACACGCCCCCTCCACACGCTGTCTGTGGCATCACAACAACACTCCGCTTGTCTCAACAGTATTGAAACTACTATCGGTGCATTTTAATTTTTATTGTTGGAAAGGAGCTACTGTTTATCACTTTGTGAACAATGGCCACACAGGATATGATTTGGAGACGAACCTTCCACACCGGACGCTTGGAAGGGGCTCTTGCCTGAAAAATAACTGCTGTTTGGAGGCTTCTCTTTGCATCTGCCCTATGGATCTCTAACTATACCCCCATGGACGACACCAGGATCTGCAGGAGCCCATACGATTCAAAGACGGACATTATCTGTGCAGGTGGACAATGGTTTTTCGAGGTTACCCATTAGCTTGTTATAATCGACTACAGCTCATTGTTGATGAAAAGTCTGCAATAAACCACAAATGTGTAAAGCCAGGCTCATTGTATGATCATCGTAAAGGCTGCTTCGAGTTGCTGCTTTATTGACATTATTTGTGCATAATATGCTGCCTGTTTTCAATGAATGTTGTGAAGGTGAAGGTTGTTAGCTTGTCGCGGCTAATAGTGCCTTAGCTCCGGGAGAAAACCACTCGGCTACGACTCACTGTAGATGAAATGTGAGCAATAAACTACGAAATCAACAAGCCAGGCTCAGTGTGTGATCATCATAAAGGCTGCTTCAAGGAGTTGCCTGTTTTAGTGACGTTTTTAGTGCATAATATGCTGCTTGTATTCACTGAATTTTCCCGTTAGCTTGTCGCGGCTAGCTTGTTAGCTCCGGGAGAAAACCACTCATCTATGACCCATTGTAGATGAAATGTGAGCAATAAACTTCCAAATCAACAAGCCTGGCTCCGTGTGTGATCATTGTTAAACGGTTCTTTATGTGTGTGGTGGTTTTATTGACTTTATTTGTGCATATTTCTCGTTTTCACGTGATGACTCGAGGTTTAGCTTAGCATTAGCTTTCTCCGGAGGCTCTGTGCATCATCAAGGCCCAGCGCAGAACCAGACACTGAAATAAGTGTTCTTGTCACCGGTTTGAATCCTGGGTGTTTCGGTAACAGAAACACTGATGTGTCTTTGTAAAAGTCTGCTGTGGCTCCGGTTCACAACACATGAAGCTAATCCTCCATGATGACTCTGTTTACATCTTAGGGCTGGACACTGTGGGGAGGGGGTTCTGCTGAGGACCAGTGGTTGGTTACTCGGCTGGTGACGAAAGGTCGGAGGCGTATCCTGGAGGTGGGGGCGTTCCTAGGAGGACTCAGGCAAACCTATCCCTAAAATGGCCGCCATCAGAGTTTTTACAGATTACTCAGAAATACGTGAATGTGCCAAGGCAACACTTCAGCCATGTTTTTAATGAGGGAGTGACAGAATAACATGATGTAAAGCTTGAAAAAGTCCATTTTGCATAATACCCCCCCTTTAATGGAAACATACGGCTCCTTTAAGTTTATTTACACTCTTCAGATGCAGCCTGATTCTCCTAAGACTGATCCTGTCCTTCCCTCCTCCCCTCTTCTCCATCCTGCTCTTGAGTCCACCCCTCTCTCCCCATCTCTCGTCTTCCCTGTCCTCTCTCTCCCTTCTCCCCCTCTCTCTCCCCTCTCTCTCCCCTCTCACTCCCCTCTCTCTCCCTTCTCCCCCTCTCTCTCCCTTCTCCCCCTCTCTCTCTCCCTTCTCCCCCTCTCTCCCCCCTCTCTCCCCTCTCTCCCCTCTCACTCCCCTCTCTCCCCCCTCTCTCCTGCAGAGACTCGGGGGAGGTCTTTCTTGTGGTCTGTGTGTGAAGTTTGTCAGGACATTCCTCCTCCTCTGAGCGCGTGCAGAACAGATCAGGGAAACTCAGCAGCAGCGAGAGAGACAAAGGTAAGACACGTTTTTAATCTGCTTTTAGACTTTTTAACGAAACTAACAAAGAGCTCAGTCTGGTCTGACCCAGAGCTCAGTCTGACCAGACCCAGAGCTCAGTCTGGTCAGACTGAGCTCTGGGTCAGACTGAGCTCTGGGTCTGACCAGACCCAGAGCTCAGTCTGGTCAGACCCAGAGCTCAGTCTGACCCAGAGCTCAGTCTGGTCAGACTGAGCTCTGGGTCAGACTGAGCTCTGGGTCTGACCAGACCCAGAGCTCAGTCTGGTCAGACCCAGAGCTCAGTCTGACCCAGAGCTCAGTCTGGTCGGACCCAGAGCTCAGTCTGACCAGACCCAGAGCTCAGTCTGATCAGACCCAGAGCTCAGTCTGACCCAGAGCTCAGTCTGACCAGACCCGGAGCTCAGTCTGACCCAGAGCTCAGTCTGACCAGACCCGGAGCTCAGTCTGACCCAGAGCTCAGTCTGATCAGACCCAGAGCTCAGTCAGACCCAGAGCTCAGTCTGACCAGACCCGGAGCTCAGTCTGACCCAGAGCTCAGTCTGACCAGACCCGGAGCTCAGTCTGACCCAGAGCTCAGTCTGACCCAGAGCTCAGTCTGACCAGACCCAGAGCTCAGTCTGACCCAGAGCTCAGTCTGGTCAGACCCAGAGCTCAGTCTGACCCAGAGTCCAGATCTGAGGGAACCCGGCCTCAGGCTGAGCTTTAAGGCGTCTTTACAAAGTTTACAACAACTTCTGACTCTGCCTTTGACATGTGCTAGACCAGGTTTAGTCCAGGTTTAGACCTAATGTAGACCTTGTTTTGTCCTATAGGTTATTCCTCTTTTATTCCATGTTTAGTCCAGGTTTAGTTCTTATAGTTGACCTGGTTTCGTTCCATGTTTAGTCCACATTTGGTCCAAGTTTTGTCCTGGTTTATGCCTGTTTTCGTCCATCATCAAGTGGCCTTGTTTCAGTCCCAGTGTAGTCCCAGTTTAGTGCAGGTTTAGTTCTATAGTTGACCTTGCTTAATCCATGTTTAGTCCTGTTTTAGTCCTTGTTTAGCCCTTGTTTAGCCCTTGTTTAGCCCTTGTTTAGCCCTTGTTTAGACCTTGTTTAGCCCTTGTTTTGTCCTGGTTTAGCCCTTGTTTAGACCTTGTTTAGCCCTTGTTTAGCCCTGGTTTAGACGTTGTTTAGCCCTGGTTTAGACCTTGTTTAGCCCTGGTTTAGCCCTTGTTTAGACCTGGTTTAGCCCTTGTTTAGACCTTGTTTAGCCCTTGTTTTGTCCTGGTTTAGCCCTTGTTTAGACCTTGTTTAGCCCTTGTTTAGCCCTTGTTTAGCCCTTGTTTAGACCTTGTTTAGCCCTTGTTTTGTCCTGGTTTAGCCCTTGTTTAGACCTTGTTTAGCCCTTGTTTAGCCCTGGTTTAGACGTTGTTTAGCCCTGGTTTAGACCTTGTTTAGCCCTGGTTTAGCCCTTGTTTAGCCCTTGTTTAGCCCTTGTTTAGCCCTTGTTTAGATCTTGTTTAGCCCTTGTTTAGCCCTTGTTTAGCCCTTGTTTAGACCTTGTTTAGCCCTTGTTTAGCCCTTGTTTAGCCCTTGTTTAGCCCTTGTTAGGATCTTGTTTAGCCCTTGTTTAGCCCTTGTTTAGACCTTGTTTAGTCCTGGTTTAGACCTTGTTTAGCCCTTGTTTAGCCCTTGTTTAGCCCTTGTTTAGCCCTTGCTAGGATCTTGTTTAGCCCTTGTTTAGCCCTTGTTTAGACCTTGTTTAGTCCTGGTTTAGACCTTGTTTAGCCCTTGTTTAGCCCTTGTTTAGCCCTTGTTTAGCCCTTGTTTAGACCTTGTTTAGTCCAGGTTTAGACCTTGTTTAGCCCTGGTTTAGCCCTTGTTTTGATCTTGTTTAGCCCTTGTTTAGACCTTGTTTAGCCCTTGTTTTGATCTTGTTTAGCCCTTGTTTAGACCTTGTTTTGACCTGGTTTAGCCCTGGTTTAGACCTTGTTTAGACCTTGTTTAGCCCTTGTTTAGCCCTTGTTTAGCCCTTGTTTAGTCCTGGTTTAGACCTTGTTTAGCCCTTGTTTAGCCCTTGTTTAGCCCTTGTTTAGCCCTGGTTTAGACCTTGTTTAGCCCTTGTTTAGCCCTTGTTTAGCCCTTGTTTACACCTTGTTTAGCCCTTGTTTAGTCCTGGTTTAGCCCTGGTTTAGACCTTGTTTAGCCCAGGTTTAGCCCTGGTTTAGCCCTGGTTTAGCCCTGGTTTAGACCTTGTTTAGCCCTGGTTTAGACCTTGTTTAGCCCTGGTTTAGCCCTGGTTTAGCCCTTGTTTAGCCCTTGTTTAGACCTTGTTTAGTCCTGGTTTAGACCTTGTTTAGCCCTTGTTTAGCCCTTGTTTAGCCCTGGTTTAGCCCTTGTTTAGCCCTTGTTTAGCCCTGGTTTAATCTTGGTTTAGACCTTGTTTAGACCTGGTTTAGCCCTTGTTTAGCCCTGGTTTAGCCCTTGTTTAGCCCTTGTTTAGCCCTGGTTTAGCCCTTGTTTAGTCCTTGTTTGGCCCTGGTTTAGCCCTGGTTTAGCCCTTGTTTAGCCCTGGTTTAGCCCTGGTTTGAGCTGCAGGCTCTGGCTCCTGCTGAAGCTCCTGGAGCAGATGTTTTGTCACTTATCACATCTGGAACATTCCTCTCTGTGATAAACGGCCCAGCATACAAACATGAACTGAGAACATAAACTTCTTTCTCCTCCAGATCCTGATGGAGCCGGTTCCTCTGCTCTGACCGCCCTCAGATCCAACATGGCCGCCGGTTCCTCTGCTCTGACCGCCCTCAGATCCAACATGGCCGCTCTCCTGTGGGCGTGTCTGTGGGCGTGTCTGGGCGGCGGCCTCGCGTTCGTGGACGTGCGCCCCCTGCAGGTGACCAGGGGCCGCTCCGCCTTCGTCACTCCTCAGCACCTGAACATCCGCGCCGCCCCGGGCGCCGACTGCAAGGCCGAGGTCGTCCTCAACGAGCCAATCACGCTGCGGGTGGGCGGAGTCACGCCGCAGGTTAGAAACACAGTAAATCAATACATAAATATCGCAAAAAAATCGCAACTAAAATGTGAAAAATACGATGAAAAAGTGAGAGGAATCATCTTAGATCTTAGCTTTCAAATGAGGCATTAAACTGACGTAGGCTTTAAGGCCAGTTTTTAGATTTGGGTAAAGCTGCAGAGGAGAAATCGTGCTTTAGGAGGAATAAAAACATCACAAATTCTTATTTCTGTCCCAGTTTTCCATGTGGAATATCATGGATGAGAAAACTCAGCTGAATGATGATTCACCTGCGATGTCAGAGTCCTTTTGGATTCTCTGGGGTTCCACAGGAATCCATCCTCGGCCCGGACCTGTTCTCCCTTCACATGGTTCCACCTTCACGCTGATAACGTCCAGGTCTAATCACCGATGCTCCTCAGCTCGGCCTCTGCTCGTGACTCCACCACTGCCTCTCAGATGATTGACTCTGATCCACCTGGACAAACATCTCAAGCAGATGTTCAGATCTGTCCCTCAGGGGTCATGGGAGTCGTCTGACAAGTTAAATTACACCATGGTCTGGGTGAATACTGGATTCTGATTGGCTGGTGCATTATTTTGGTATAACCGCACACGTAGTCCGGTAGTTAAATCACTGGGATGTCACTCCGCTGTGGTGTCGCCATAGCTACGCCTGACACAGCTGAATCAGATAAAGGCGTAATTAGTGACTGACAGGAACGTATGAGATGGATTTAGTGTTTGCTAAATGTTTGTAGAGGAGAGTGAGCAGCTAGGTTAGCTACTGTTATTATACGGCTCTTCACAACGTAAGTAGAAGCTCCGTTGATTTGAATGGGATTTCCCAACGTTCTACCGGTCATTATTTTCTGATAAAGGACCTCTGAGAAAAATAATGACCGCTGCCAATGGCAACGGAGTTCGTGCTTTCATATCACTCCGCGCGTACGTAGTAGCGGCATGGATAGCGGACACTATCTGTTCCCGTCACTGCGAGAGAAGTCGGGGAATCGCTCGTGAAGTTAGCGTGAGTCTGACTTTCAACTTACCTAGAGATTCACCACCATTCCTCCACTCCAACTGCGCCTTCAACTAAGTAGCTAGGCTAGCTACTAGCCTTGCTGCTTCTAGCCTAGCAAAACGTTGCCTAGCAACGCGCAAACTTTTGGGAACTATTTGTCGCGGAAGTCATTAAATAAACCTTTCGACCTTCATAAAAGCGTACGAAGTTTATGTTGTGTGTTCAGTTGGCAAATGGCCGTATAATAAGCGGGATAATGTATAGAACGCTGGTCATTATCGGGAAAATAAGCACCTTCAGGGCGAAACAAGACCCCTCCGCTTCGCGTCGGGGTCCGGTTCGCCCTGTCGGTGCTTATTTTCCCGATAATGACCAGCGTTCTATACATTATCCCTTACTTAATAACATATGAGCTTTACATTTCTATTGGAAACGGTTAAGGCTATTCATCATTTTCAGGCGTACATAAAATGATCCTGCATTGAAGCATATTTGTCTGGATTAGTAAAGTCAAACATAAAAGAAAAGTTTGAGTTGGGGGGGCCCAGGTGTGAGCGACTCCACCGCAGCTGTTTCCATAAACAGTTGAGCTGGTTGAGCTAGCTAGCTTTAGCTTCAGGTTAAACCTTGTAAAAGGTAAATAACTCCTGCCCACGAGTGCCGCATATCGGTGTTTCCTTCCAGGGAAAAGTGTTTCCGGGTTAGTCCTGTTGTGTTGTGATTCTGTGCTGATGTTGTGTCGTTGAGCCTGACTGAGATCCTCGTAATAGCTGCGGAGAATGACTCGCTCTGAGACCAGCCTTCAGTGACCGGCTAATAACCCACACAAAATAGTCCCGTAGTCTGGCAGATTTAGTGAGTTTAGTCAATGAAAAACACATTTATTATAAATGTTAGGTTTGTGGGACCCTGGTATAAGCGGATTAAACAACGAGGAGCCGCGTTAGACGTTATAATGCAGGAGGAACAACACTGTGTCGGGCGTTAGAACCGGCTAGTGCGGCTCCCAGGTGTTTAGTCCTTACTTAACATACAGTGACTGCAGTTTCCTTGTGTTCCAGATGTTTGACTGCAGTTTCCCTTGTGTTCCAGATGTTTGACTGCAGTTTCCCTTGTGTTCCAGATGTTTGACTGCAGTTTCCCTTGTGTTCCAGATGTTTGACTGCAGTTTCCTTGTGTTCCAGATGTTTGACTGCAGTTTCCTTGTGTTCCAGATGTTTGACTGCAGTTTCCTTGTGTTCCAGATGTTTGACTGCAGTTTCCTTGTGTTCCAGATGTTTGACTGCAGTTACCTTGTGTTCCAGATGTTTGACTGCAGTTTCCTTGTGTTCCAGATGTTTGACTGCAGTTTCCCTTGTGTTCCAGATGTTTGACTGCAGTTTCCTTGTGTTCCAGATGTTTGACTGCAGTTTCCCTTGTGTTCCAGATGTTTGACTGCAGTTTCCTTGTGTTCCAGATGTTTGACTGCAGTTTCCCTTGTGTTCCAGATGTTTGACTGCAGTTTCCTTGTGTTCCAGATGTTTGACTGCAGTTTCCCTTGTGTTCCAGATGTTTGACTGCAGTTTCCCTTGTGTTCCAGATGTTTGACTGCAGTTTCCTTGTGTTCCAGATGTTTGACTGCAGTTTCCCTTGTGTTCCAGGTGTTTGACTGCAGTTTCCTTGTGTTCCAGATGTTTGACTGCAGTTTCCTTGTGTTCCAGATGTTTGACTGCAGTTTCCTGGAGGACGAGGTGGTGTATGAACACAGTGGGAGCCCTCTGCTGCAGGAGGACTCGGTGCTGATCCGTGTCTACAGCTTCAGCTCGTCCCAGACCGTGGTCCAGACCGTGGTCCAGACCGTGGTCCAGACCGTGGTCCTGCCGGTCCTCGTGGTGGAGCCGCTGTCTCCGCTCGTCTCCTTTACTCCTCTTTTAGTGCCGGTGTTTCTGGGTTTGTCCAACGCCATCGACGCCTCAGTGCTGCAGATCCACGCGCCCCCGGACCAGAGCTGCTCCGTCAGGTTACTGCAGGTCCAGGTCCCCACGGCGGGTCAGCTGGTCGCCGTCGACAACGCCCCCAACAACGGCACCGACCAGACAGGTACGAACCGCTCTTTACGATGTTTATTCTGTGACATTTTGTTTGAGCTGGAGATTTATCCAGGAAGTAACACTTTACGATGTGTCTCCAGCAGAAGTTAAAATCTTCAAACGATTCCTGGTCTGTGTCTCTTACAGACTGCTCTGGGAACAGTCCGTGTCTGGACCGGACTCGGCCCGTGGTCTTCCTGAAGTCCAGCTGTGAGGACTTCCTCAGGTCTGGACTGAGGTACCAGCACCTGAGCCCGCCGTCGCCCCCTACAGACTACATCCCTCTGAGCGTGGAGCTGAGGGAGCGCGGCACCAGGAGGCGGAGCCAGGTGAGAACCAGGAAGTGCTTATAAAATAATCACCTAATCCACACGGCACCAGGAGGCGGAGCCAGGTCAGAACCAGGAAGTGTTTATAAAATAATCACCTAAACGACGCGGCACCAGGAGGCGGAGCCAGGTCAGAACCAGGAAGTGTTTATAAAATAATCACCTAAACGACGCGGCACCAGGAGGCGGAGTCAGGTCAGAACCAGGAAGTGTTTATAAAATAATCACCTAAACTACGCGGCACCAGGAGGCGTAGCCAGGTGAGAACCAGGAAGTGTTTATAAAATAATCACCTAAACGATGCGGCACCAAGAGGCGGAGCCAGGTCAGAACCAGGAAGTGCTTATAAAATAATCACCTAAACTACGCGGCACCAGGAGGCGGAGCCAGGTCAGAACCAGGAAGTGTTTATAAAATAATCACCTAAACAACGTGGCACCAGGAGGCGGAGTCAGGTGAGAACCAGGAAGTGGTTATAAAATAATCACCTAAACGGTGCGGCACCAGGAGGCGGAGCCAGGTCAGAACCACAAAGTGCTTATAAAATAATCACCTAAACGACACGGCACCAGGAGGCGGAGTCAGGTCAGAACCACAAAGTGCTTATAAAATAATCACCTAAACGACGCGGCACCAGGAGGCGGAGCCAGGTCAGAACCAGGAAGTGCTTATAAAATAATCAAGTAAACGATGTGGCACCAGGAGGCGGAGCCAGGTCAGAACCAGGAAGTGCTTATAAAATAATCACCTAAACAACGCGGCACCAGGAGGCGGAGCCAGGTCAGAACCAGGAAGTGTTTATAAAATAATCAAGTAAACGATGTGGCACCAGGAGGCGGAGCCAGGTCAGAACCAGGAAGTGTTTATACAATAATCACCTAAACCACGCGGCACCAGGAGGCGGAGCCAGGTCAGAACCAGGAAGTGTTTATAAAATAATCACCTGAACCACGCGGCACCAAGAGGCGGAGCCAGGTCAGAAACAAGAAGTGTTTATAAAATAATCACCTAAACGACGCGGCACCAGGAGGCGGAGCCAGGTCAGAACCAGGAAGTGTTTATAAAATAATCACCTAAACCACGCGGCACCAGGAGGCGGAGCCAGGTCAGAAACAGGAAGTGCTTATAAAATAATCACCTAAACGACGCGGCATCAGGAGGCGGAGCCAGGTCAGAAACAGGAAGTGTTTATAAAATAATCACTTAAACGATGCGGCACCAGGAGGCGGAGCCAGGTCAGAACCAGGAAGTGTTTATAAAATAATCACCTAAACGATTCGGCACCAGGAGGCGGAGCCAGGTCAGAACCAGGAAGTGTTTATAAAATAATCACCTAAACGACGCGGCATCAGGAGGCGGAGCCAGGTGAGAACCAGGAAGTGTTTATAAAATAATCACCTAAACCACGCGGCACCAGGAGGCGGAGCCAGGTGAGAACCAGGAAGTGTTTATAAAATAATCACCTAAACGACGCGGCATCAGGAGGCGGAGCCAGGTGAGAACCAGGAAGTGTTTATAAAATAATCACCTAAACAACGCGGCACCAGGAGGCGGAGCCAGGTCAGAACCAGGAAGTGTTTATAAAATAATCACCTAAACAACGCGGCACCAGGAGGCGGAGCCAGGTCAGAACCAGGAAGTGTTTATAAAATAATCACCTAAACAACAAGGCACCAAGAGGCGGAGCCAGGTCAGAACCAGGAAGTGTTTATAAAATAATCACCTAAACGACGCGGCACCAGGAGGCGGAGCCAGGTCAGAACCAGGAAGTGCTTATAAAAAAATCACCTAAACAACGCGGCACCAGGAGGCGGAGTCAGGTCAGAACCAGGAAGTGCTTATAAAATAATCACCTAAACGACGCGGCACCAGGAGGCGGAGTCAGGTCAGAACCAGGAAGTGCTTATAAAATAATCAAGTAAACGACGCGGCACCAGGAGGCGGAGCCAGGTGAGAACCAGGAAGTGCTTATAAAATAATCACCTAAACCACGCGGCACCAGGAGGCGGAGCCAGGTCAGAACCAGGGAGTGCTTATAAAATAATCACCTAAACGACGCGGCATCAGGAGGCGGAGCCAGGTCAGAACCAGGAAGTGTTTATAAAATAATCACCTAAACCACGCGGCACCAGGAGGCGGAGCCAGGTCAGAACCAGGGAGTGCTTATAAAATAATCACCTAAACGACGCGGCACCAGGAGGCGGAGCCAGGTCAGAACCAGGAAGTGCTTATAAAATAATCACCTAAACCACGCGGCACCAGGAGGCGGAGCCAGGTCAGAACCAGGAAGTGTTTATAAAATAATCACCTAAACGACGCGGCATCAGGAGGCGGAGCCAGGTGAGAACCAGGAAGTGTTTATAAAATAATCACCTAAACCACGCGGCACCAGGAGGCGGAGCCAGGTGAGAACCAGGAAGTGTTTATAAAATAATCACCTAAACGACGCGGCATCAGGAGGCGGAGCCAGGTGAGAACCAGGAAGTGTTTATAAAATAATCACCTAAACAACGCGGCACCAGGAGGCGGAGCCAGGTCAGAACCAGGAAGTGTTTATAAAATAATCACCTAAACAACGCGGCACCAGGAGGCGGAGCCAGGTCAGAACCAGGAAGTGTTTATAAAATAATCACCTAAACAACAAGGCACCAAGAGGCGGAGCCAGGTCAGAACCAGGAAGTGTTTATAAAATAATCACCTAAACGACGCGGCACCAGGAGGCGGAGCCAGGTCAGAACCAGGAAGTGCTTATAAAATAATCACCTAAACAACGCGGCACCAGGAGGCGGAGTCAGGTCAGAACCAGGAAGTGCTTATAAAATAATCACCTAAACGACGCGGCACCAGGAGGCGGAGTCAGGTCAGAACCAGGAAGTGCTTATAAAATAATCAAGTAAACGACGCGGCACCAGGAGGCGGAGCCAGGTGAGAACCAGGAAGTGCTTATAAAATAATCACCTAAACGACGCGGCACCAGGAGGCGGAGCCAGGTGAGAACCAGGAAGTGTTTATAAAATAATCACCTAAACAACGCGGCACCAAGAGGCGGAGCCAGGTCAGAACCAGGAAGTGTTTATAAAATAATCACCTAAACGACGCGGCACCAAGAGGCGGAGCCAGGTGAGAACCAGGAAGTGTTTATAAAATAATCACCTAAACAACGCGGCACCAGGAGGCGGAGTCAGGTCAGAACCAGGAAGTGCTTATAAAATAATCACCTAAACGACGCGGCACCAGGAGGCGGAGCCAGGTCAGAACCAGGAAGTGCTTATAAAATAATCACCTAAACAACGCGGCACCAGGAGGCGGAGTCAGGTCAGAACCAGGAAGTGCTTATAAAATAATCACCTAAACGACGCGGCACCAGGAGGCGGAGCCAGGTCAGAACCAGGAAGTGCTTATAAAATAATCAAGTAAACGACGCGGCACCAGGAGGCGGAGCCAGGTGAGAACCAGGGAGTGTTTATAAAATAATCACCTAAACCACACGGCACCAAGAGGCGGAGCCAGGTCAGAACCAGGAAGTGCTTATAAAATAATCAAGTAAACGATGCGGCACCAGGAGGCGGAGCCAGGTCAGAACCAGGAAGTGCTTATAAAATAATCACCTAAACCATGCGGCACCAAGAGGCGGAGCCAGGTGAGAACCAGGAAGTGTTTATGAAATAATCCCGCCTTCAAACCTGGAGCGTCGGCAGGACAGTTTGTATGATGTGTGATAATCACGGAGCAGGAGAAGCGTAGCTTTGATTGGATTAGACGTGAGGTGAGACTTTTCTGCATGGGCGTAGGTTTGCGTGGGGACAATGGGGACAAGTCTCCACCAATATTTCAAGATGGCCAAGTTGTCCCCACCATCTTCACGTGGAGATCTTCACATCGTGTGATCTTGACTCAGATGTGGCTCTTTAGGTTTGGGAGAGGAAAGTGTCTCCAAACCTTCGCCCGTGCTTTTCCTGAACAGTCAGAGAGAAAAGGAAGTTCACTTTAAGGTTCATGATGACAAGAAGCTACAATCTGATACACAAAATGACTCAGATACATATAAGGCACAGTAACCCCCCTTTTTGTTGCTCTCAGTGTTCTTTTTTCAGATTTGGGTAATGCCAAACTGCATAAATATATTAGAATGTTTCCCAAAAGTGTCCCAGTTCACCTGCTTCACTCCTTGTTCCTCTGCAATGATCTGCGGTGACTGTGATGTTCTCTGACCGAACTCTGTGCTTCTATAAAAGTATCTGAGCTCTCGTCTCGTCTCGTCTCGTCGCTCACACGTTGGGCTCCGTCTCATTATCCTCTTTATTCGCTTCCTCCTGCGTCTGCACTTCCTTCACAACTGGCCTGAACTCCAGCCAAAATCACACCTTTCCGCGCCGCTAACACCGAGCTAACACGCGGCTAACACGCGGCTAACGAGCTCCAGCGCGAACGAACAAACAACGCTAACGAGGCTAACGGCGGCGACGTGTCACAAACAGACGCAGAGACGCCGGTGCCAGGATGTTCACCGAGGTTTTGCCAAGACGGAGGTTTTATTTGGAGTTCACAGGTTTCAAAACTGTGGAACAAGAACTAACAAGAACAATGTGGAACTTCTGCTGCAGGAAACGGACATAAATACATGTTTTACTGAGTATGTTTTCGTCTAAAAGGAAGACGTTTTATTTAGAGATGGGCAAGTTTATCTGTCATATATATATGTCATATATATGTCAAGAAACATGGAAAACATGTGGGGAAAGTGAGTGTGATGGGGAAAGATCGGAGTTTAAAATATTAAGGTTCAGGTCCCAGAAAGAAGTCCATGAGAAGATGTGAAAACAAACATTAAAAGCAGGTACGATAGTGAATCATTTTACTTTTATATCAATATATCCCCCTCCTTTAACAATGTCCAGGCGGAGTCCCTGTGTGTACGTTGCTATTGTACATGTTTTGGTTTCCAGGCAGAGTCCCCGTGTGTATGTTGCTATTGTACATGTTTTGGTTTCCAGGCGGAGTCCCCGTGTGTATGTTGCTATTGTACATGTTTTGTTTTCCAGGCGGAGTCCCTGTGTGTACGTTGCTATTGTACATGTTTTGGTTTCCAGGCGGAGTCCCTGTGTGTACGTTGCTATTGTACATGTTTTGGTTTCCAGGCAGAGTCCCTGTGTGTATGTTGCTATTGTACATGTTTTGGTTTCCAGGCGGAGTCCCTGTGTGTACGTTACTATTGTACATGTTTTAGTTTCCAGGCGGAGTCCCTGTGTGTATGTTGCTATTGTACATGTTTTGGTTTCCAGGCAGAGTCCCTGTGTGTACGTTGCTATTGTACATGTTTTGGTTTCCAGGCGGAGTCCCTGTGTGTACGTTACTATTGTACATGTTTTAGTTTCCAGGCGGAGTCCCTGTGTGTATGTTGCTATTGTACATGTTTTGGTTTCCAGGCAGAGTCCCTGTGTGTACGTTACTATTGTACATGTTTTGTTTTCCAGGCGGAGTCCCTGTGTGTACGTTACTATTGTACATGTTTTGGTTTCCAGGCAGAGTCCCTGTGTGTATGTTGCTATTGTACATGTTTTGGTTTCCAGGCGGAGTCCCTGTGTGTACGTTGCTATTGTACATGTTTTGTTTTCCAGGCGGAGTCCCTGTGTGTACGTTACTATTGTACATGTTTTGGTTTCCAGGCAGAGTCCCTGTGTGTATGTTGCTATTGTACATGTTTTGGTTTCCAGGCGGAGTCCCTGTGTGTATGTTGCTATTGTACATGTTTTGGTTTCCAGGCAGAGTCCCTGTGTGTATGTTGCTATTGTACATGTTTTGGTTTCCAGGCGGAGTCCCTGTGTGTACGTTGCTATTGTACATGTTTTGGTTTCCAGGCGGAGTCCCTGTGTGTATGTTGCTATTGTACATGTTTTGGTTTCCAGGCGGAGTCCCTGTGTGTACGTTACTATTGTACATGTTTTGGTTTCCAGGCGGAGTCCCCGTGTGTACGTTACTATTGTACATGTTTTGGTTTCCAGGCGGAGTCCCCCTGTGTATGTTGCTATTGTACATGTTTTGGTTTCCAGGCAGAGTCCCTGTGTGTATGTTGCTATTGTACATGTTTTGGTTTCCAGGCGGAGTCCCTGTGTGTATGTTGCTATTGTACATGTTTTGGTTTCCAGGTGGAGTCCCTGTGTGTATGTTACTATTGTACATGTTTTGGTTTCCAGGCGGAGTCCCAGTGTGTATATTACTATTGTACATGTTTTGGTTTCCAGGCGGAGTCCCCGTGTGTATATTACTATTGTACATGTTTTGGTTTCCAGGCGGAGTCCCCGTGTGTATGTTACTATTGTACATGTTTTGGTTTCCAGGCGGAGTCCCTGTGTGTATGTTACTATTGTACATGTTTTGGTTTCCAGGCGGAGTCCCAGTGTGTATATTACTATTGTACATGTTTTGGTTTCCAGGCGGAGTCCCTGTGTGTATGTTACTATTGTACATGTTTTGGTTTCCAGGCAGAGTCCCTGTGTGTATGTTGCTATTGTACATGTTTTGGTTTCCAGGCGGAGTCCCTGTGTGTATGTTACTATTGTACATGTTTTGGTTTCCAGGCGGAGTCCCTGTGTGTACGTTACTATTGTACATGTTTTGGTTTCCAGGCGGAGTCCCTGTGTGTATGTTACTATTGTACATGTTTTGGTTTCCAGGCAGAGTCCCTGTGTGTATGTTGCTATTGTACATGTTTTGGTTTCCAGGCGGAGTCCCTGTGTGTATGTTACTATTGTACATGTTTTGTTTTCCAGGCGGAGTCCCTGTGTGTATATTACTATTGTACATGTTTTGGTTTCCAGGCGGAGTCCCTGTGTGTATGTTGCTATTGTACATGTTTTGGTTTCCAGGCGGAGTCCCTGTGTGTATGTTGCTATTGTACATGTTTTGGTTTCCAGGCAGAGTCCCTGTGTGTACGTTGCTATTGTACATGTTTTGGTTTCCAGGCGGAGTCCCTGTGTGTATGTTGCTATTGTACATGTTTTGGTTTCCAGGCAGAGTCCCTGTGTGTATGTTGCTATTGTACATGTTTTGGTTTCCAGGCGGAGTCCCTGTGTGTACGTTACTATTGTACATGTTTTAGTTTCCAGGCGGAGTCCCTGTGTGTATGTTGCTATTGTACATGTTTTGGTTTCCAGGCAGAGTCCCTGTGTGTACGTTGCTATTGTACATGTTTTAGTTTCCAGGCAGAGTCCCTGTGTGTATGTTGCTATTGTACATGTTTTGGTTTCCAGGCGGAGTCCCTGTGTGTACGTTGCTATTGTACATGTTTTGGTTTCCAGGCGGAGTCCCTGTGTGTATGTTGCTATTGTACATGTTTTGTTTTCCAGGCGGAGTCCCTGTGTGTATGTTGCTATTGTACATGTTTTGGTTTCCAGGCGGAGTCCCTGTGTGTACGTTGCTATTGTACATATTTTGTTTTCCAGGCGGAGTCCCTGTGTGTACGTTGCTATTGTACATGTTTTGGTTTCCAGGCGGAGTCCCCGTGTGTATGTTGCTATTGTACATGTTTTGGTTTCCAGGCGGAGTCCCTGTGTGTATGTTGCTCTATTGTACCTGTTTTGGTTTCCAGGCGGAGTCCCTGTGTGTACGTTACTATTGTACATGTTTTGGTTTCCAGGCGGAGTCCCTGTGTGTATGTTGCTATTGTACATGTTTTGGTTTCCAGGCGGAGTCCCTGTGTGTACGTTGCTATTGTACATATTTTGTTTTCCAGGCGGAGTCCCTGTGTGTACGTTGCTATTGTACATGTTTTGGTTTCCAGGCGGAGTCCCTGTGTGTATGTTGCTATTGTACATGTTTTGTTTTCCAGGCGGAGTCCCTGTGTGTATGTTGCTATTGTACATGTTTTGGTTTCCAGGCGGAGTCCCTGTGTGTATGTTGCTATTGTACATGTTTTGGTTTCCAGGCGGAGTCCCTGTGTGTACGTTGCTATTGTACATGTTTTGTTTTCCAGGCGGAGTCCCTGTGTGTATGTTACTATTGTACATATTTTGTTTTCCAGGCGGAGTCCCTGTGTGTATGTTGCTATTGTACATGTTTTGGTTTCCAGGCGGAGTCCCTGTGTGTACGTTGCTATTGTACATGTTTTGGTTTCCAGGCGGAGTCCCTGTGTGTATGTTACTATTGTACATGTTTTGGTTTCCAGGCGGAGTCCCCGTGTGTATGTTGCTCTATTGTACATGTTTTGTTTTCCAGGCGGAGTCCCTGTGTGTATATTACTATTGTACATGTTTTGGTTTCCAGGCGGAGTCCCCGTGTGTATGTTACTATTGTACATGTTTTGGTTTCCAGGCGGAGTCCCCGTGTGTATGTTGCTATTGTACATGTTTTGGTTTCCAGGCGGAGTCCCTGTGTGTATGTTGCTATTGCACATGTTTTGGTTTCCAGGCGGAGTCCCTGTGTGTATGTTGCTATTGCACATGTTTTGGTTTCCAGGCGGAGTCCCTGTGTGTATGTTGCTATTGTACATGTTTTGGTTTCCAGGCGGAGTCCCTGTGTGTATGTTGCTATTGCACATGTTTTGGTTTCCAGGCGGAGTCCCTGTGTGTATGTTGCTATTGCACATGTTTTGGTTTCCAGGCGGAGTCCCTGTGTGTACGTTGCTATTGCACATGTTTTGGTTTCCAGGCGGAGTCCCTGTGTGTATGTTGCTATTGCACATGTTTTGGTTTCCAGGCGGAGTCCCTGTGTGTATGTTGCTATTGCACATGTTTTGGTTTCCAGGCGGAGTCCCTGTGGTTGCCGGTGCGAGTCGCCGCGGCGCTCCCGGACCAGCCGCCCAGAGCCTCCTTCATGGCGTCCTCCATCTTGGAAGTGGACCAGTTCGTGTTGACGCCGGTCACCGTGGCGACACTGGACGCAGAGGACGCCGAGACGCCGCGGGACCGTCTGGTGTTCAACGTCACGGCGCCCCCCGCAGGAGGATACCTGACGCACCTGGACGACCACACCAGGTCAGAGTCAGTGTGGTCCTTCCCCTGGTGCCTCTGGGGGGGATACAGGTGTTAAAGGGATGACTGGGGGGTTTCAGCGCCCCCTGGTGTCTCTGGGGGGGATACAGGTGTTAAAGGGATGACTGGGGGGGTTTCAGCGCCCCCTGGTGTCTCTGGGGGGGATACAGGTGTTAAAGGGATGACTGGGGGGGTTTCAGCGCCCCCTGGTGTCTCTGGGGGGGATACAGGTGTTAAAGGGATGACTGGGGGGGTTTCAGCGCCCCCTGGTGTCTCTGGACAGAAAACCACAATTTACAACTTACTAATGAATCACGGAGAAGAAGCTAGCAGGCTAACGGGCTAAGCTAACGGCGGGCTAGCGCCACAAGAGTTTCATAGTACTGCTTTAACCTCTTAACTCCCGCCTGAACCGAGAGCATTTTCTCCAGTTCAGCTTTACCCAAATCCTGTAGGCCAGTGTAACACCTCATTTGAAAGCTAAGACCTAAAACTCATGTAAATGGATCTTTTTCTTCACGTCATCTGATTTTTTTCCATCTTTTTTGGGGGGGGTTTTTCAACTCATTTTGTAACTTTTTTGTCATTTCTTTAATCAATTTTTTGTCTTTTTTGTGTCATTTTTTGTCATTTTTTGTCATTTTTTGTCACATTTTCTGTCATTTTTTGTCATTTTATTAATCATTTTTTAAATCTTTTTTTGGTCATTTTTTAAATCAATTTTCTGTCATTTTTTGGGTCATTTTTTGGTCAATTTTTTGTCAAAGTTTTCTCACTTTTTTGTCACATCTTTACCTTTGTTTTCGTCTCAGTTCTGTTGCTACAGTATTTTCTCACTTTTTTTCCAGAATCTTTTGGATTGGGGTAAAGCCAAACTGGAGAAAATGTGCTCGGTTCAGGTTGGAGTTAAGGGGTTAAAGGAATTGACTATATTTTTCACATTTCTAGAGTATTTCAACATGGATTTAATTTCTGATTTGTGTAATAGTTTTCTTCAAAGTCATCTCGAGGGCCATAGGTTCTATGATGGAGGGCTGGTTTTGGCCCCCGGGCCTGATTTTCCCGCTCGTCACCAGTTTGCTGATAAATCACTTAAACATAAATGTAAAGGTGGAAAGTGGCTAACGTTAGCGCTGACCTTTAGCTCGAGCTGTTCAATGATGGACGGCGCCCCCTTCAGGCATTCACGTCAGATCCATATTAACCTCTTACCTCCCGCCTAAACCAAACGCATTCTGTCCTCTTTGGCTGTTATATAGGCCTGTGTAGCACCTCATTTGAAAGCTAAGACCCACAAAACTGATGTTTTCCTTGCCTTGTTGCTGTGTTGTGGCACCTTTTGTTTTTTTTATTATTTTCTTTTCTTTTTTTTGTCACATTTTTGTTGAATTTTTGTCAGTTTTTTGTTGATTTTTTTGGTCATTTTTTGTCATTTTTTGTCATTTTTTGTCATTTTTTGTCACAATGACCCAAAAAATGACCCATGTTTTGGGTCATTTTTTGTCATTTTTTAAATCATTTTTTTGTCATTTGTTGTCATTTTTTAGACATTTTTTAAATCATTTTTTTAATCATTTTTTAGTCATTTTTTTAATCATTTTTTGTCATTTTTTGTCATTTTTTGTCATTTTTTTGTCACATTTTTTGTCATTTTTTGGGTCATTATTTTTTTTTTTTTCATCACATTTTCTGTCATGTTTTGGGTCAATTTTTGTCAATTTTTAAGTCATTTTTTAATCATTTTTTTGTCATTTTTTTGTCACATTTTGGTAGAATCTTTTTCACATTTTGGTTGCGTTTACATCCATGTTTTCTTCTGATTTTTTGTGGCTGTTTTGGTGCTTTTTTCCCCAAGCAGCTTTTAGATTACGGTAAAGCCAAACTGGAGAAAATGGGATCCATTCAGGTGGGAGTTAAAAGGGTTAAATCAAACTGATCAGACTCATATTGATAATATTTATCACATGATCATTACTGTAGATGAAGTCACTCGCTCTCAGGGCTTTCCTCTCTCTTCACGCCGCACCTGACGCCACACGGCGAGGAGGATTCAGCGGGCGCCATGTTGGATCGTCTGATGTTTTCAAGATCACACTGACTGTAATATTACTCTGACAGAGAGGTGAGCTCCTTCACCTGGGACGACCTCAACCTCATGAAGATCGCCTACCAGCCCCCCCACACCGGCCAATCACAGAGGAGCAACGACCAGGTACGACACACACACCGGCCAATCACAGAGGAGCGATGACATGCGTATGTGAGGAGACCCGGCTCCTGATTGGCCGCTCTGTCTCAGGTGGAGTTCCAGGTGTTTGACGGGTCGTTCCAGGCGTCGGCTCCCATCGTGGTCCACATCTCCATCAGGACGTCCGAGACCAACGCGCCCAGAGTCTCCTGGAACATGGGTCAGTACCAGCTCTGGTTCATCTCCTCAGGTTCATCTCCTCTGGTTTATCTCCTCAGGCCTGGTGCTGCTGGTTCATCTCCTCTGGTTTATCTCCTCAGGTTTATCTCCTCTGGTTGAGCTCTGGTTTATCTCCTCTGGTTTATCTCCTCTGGTTTATCTCCTCTGGTTTATCTCCTCAGGTTGAGCTCTGGTTTATCTCCTCTGGTGTATCTCCTCAGGCCTGGTGCTGCTGGTTTATCTCCTCTGGTTTATCTCCTCTGGTTTATCTCCTCTGGTGTATCTCCTCAGGCCTGGTGCTGCTGGTTTATCTCCTCTGGTTTATCTCCTCTGGTTTATCTCCTCTGGTGTATCTCCTCAGGCCTGGTGCTGCTGGTTCATCTCCTCTGGTTCATCTCCTCTGGTTTATCTCCTCTGGTTTATCTCCTCTGGTTCATCTCCTCTGGTTTATCTCCTCAGGCCTGAGCTCTGGTTTATCTCCTCAGGTTTATCTCTGGTTTATCGCTTCTGGTTTATCTCCTCAGGTTGAGCTTTGGTTTATCTCTGGTTTATCTCCTCAGGCCTGGTGCTGCTGGAGGGTCAGTCGAGGCCGATCTCGTGGGAGCAGCTGCAGATCGTGGACAGAGATAACCTCCAGCAGGTGTCCGTGGTGGCCGTGGACGGACCTCAGCACGGGACGCTGACCGTCAGAGGTAACGAGGACTTCAGCTACGACAACTACCGTTACTACGGTTACTACGACCTCCTCTGACCGTTACTACGCTTACTACGACCGCCTCTGACCGTTACTACGCTTACTACGACCGCCTCTGACCGTTACTACGGTTACTACGACCTCCTCTGACCGTTACTACGCTTACTACGACCGCCTCTGACCGTTACTACGGTTACTACGACCTCCTCTGACCGTTACTACGCTTACTACGACCGCCTCTGACCGTTACTACGGTTACTACGACCGCCTCTGACCGTTACTATGGTTACTACGACCGCCTCTGACCGTTACTACCGTTACTACGACCGCCTCTGACTGTTACTATGGTTACTACGACCGCCTCTGACCGTTACTACCGTTACTACGATCGCCTCTGACCGTTACTACGGTTACTACGACCGCCTCTGACCGTTACTATGGTTACTACGACCGCCTCTGACCGTTACTACCGTTACTACGACCGCCTCTGACTGTTACTATGGTTACTACGACCGCCTCTGACCGTTACTACCGTTACTACGACCGCCTCTGACCGTTACTACGGTTACTACGACCGCCTCTGACCGTTACTATGGTTACTACGACCGCCTCTGACCGTTACTATGGTTACTACGACCTCCTCTGACCGTTACTATGGTTACTACGACCTCCTCTGACCGTTACTACCGTTACTACGACCGCCTCTGACCGTTACTACGGTTACTACGACCGCCTCTGACCGTTACTATGGTTACTACGACCGCCTCTGACCGTTACTATGGTTACTACGACCGCCTCTGACCGTTACTATGGTTACTACGACCTCCTCTGACCGTTACTATGGTTACTACGACCTCCTCTGACCGTTACTATGGTTACTACGACCGCCTCTGACCGTTACTATGGTTACTACGACCGCCTCTGACCGTTACTATGGTTACTACGACCGCCTCTGACCGTTACTACCGTTACTACGACCGCCTCTGACCGTTACTATGGTTACTACGACCTCCTCTGACCGTTACTATGGTTACTACGACCGCCTCTGATCGTTACTATGGTTACTACGACCTCCTCTGACCGTTACTACCGTTACTACGACCTCCTCTGACCGTTACTACCGTTACTACGACCGCCTCTGACCGTTACTATGGTTACTACGACCGCCTCTGACCGTTACTACCGTTACTACGACCGCCTCTGACCGTTACTATGGTTACTACGACTGATGATGTCACAGTTAAAGGGTCTATGTGGACAGTGTGGGGTATGCAGATGATGTCACTGGTGATGTCACAGTTAAAGGGTCTATGTGGAGAGTGTGGGGTTTGCAGATGATGTCACTGGTGATGTCACAGTTAAAGGGTCTATGTGGAGAGTGTGGGGTCTGCAGATGATGTCACTGGTGATGTCACAGTTAAAGGGTCTATGTGGAGAGTGTGGGGTATGCAGATGATGTCACAGTTAAAGGGTCTATGTGGACAGTGTGGGGTATGCAGATGATGTCACTGGTGATGTCACAGTTAAAGGGTCTATGTGGAGAGTGTGGGGTTTGCAGATGATGTCACTGATGATGTCACAGTTAAAGGGTCTATGTGGAGAGTGTGGGGTTTGCAGATGATGTCACTGGTGATGTCACAGTTAAAGGGTCTATGTGGAGAGTGTGGGGTATGCAGATGATGTCACTGATGATGTCACAGTTAAAGGGTCTATGTGGAGAGTGTGGGGTTTGCAGATGATGTCACTGGTGATGTCACAGTTAAAGGGTCTATGTGGAGAGTGTGGGGTTTGCAGATGATGTCACTGATGATGTCACAGTTAAAGGGTCTATGTGAGTGGAGAGTGTGGGGTATGCAGATGATGTCACTGATGATGTCACAGTTAAAGGGTCTATGTGGAGAGTGTGGGGTTTGCAGATGATGTCACTTGGTGATGTCACAGTTAAAGGGTCTATGTGGAGAGTGTGGGGTTTGCAGATGATGTCACTGATGATGTCACAGTTAAAGGGTCTATGTGGAGAGTGTGGGGTATGCAGATGATGTCACTGGTGATGTCACAGTTAAAGGGTCTATGTGAGTGGAGAGTGTGGGGTATGCAGATGATGTCACTGATGATGTCACAGTTAAAGGGTCTATGTGGAGAGTGTGGGGTATGCAGATGATGTCACAGTTAAAGGGTCTATGTGGAGAGTGTGGGGTCTGCAGATGATGTCACTGATGATGTCACAGTTAAAGGGTCTATGTGGAGAGTGTGGGGTCTGCAGATGATGTCACTGGTGATGTCACAGTTAAAGGGTCTATGTGGAGAGTGTGGGGTCTGCAGATGATGTCACTGATGATGTCACAGTTAAAGGGTCTATGTGGAGAGTGTGGGGTGTGCAGATGATGTCACTGGTGATGTCACAGTTAAAGGGTCTATGTGGAGAGTGTGGGGTCTGCAGATGATGTCACTGATGATGTCACAGTTAAAGGGTCTATGTGGAGAGTGTGGGGTCTGCAGATGATGTCACTGATGATGTCACAGTTAAAGGGTCTATGTGGAGAGTGTGGGGTCTGCAGATGATGTCACTGGTGATGTCACAGTTAAAGGGTCTATGTGGAGAGTGTGGGGTATGCAGATGATGTCACAGTTAAAGGGTCTATGTGGAGAGTGTGGGGTGTGCAGATGATGTCACTGATGATGTCACAGTTAAAGGGTCTATGTGGAGAGTGTGGGGTCTGCAGATGATGTCACTGATGATGTCACAGTTAAAGGGTCTATGTGGAGAGTGTGGGGTGTGCAGATGATGTCACTGGTGATGTCACAGTTAAAGGGTCTATGTGGAGAGTGTGGGGTATGCAGATGATGTCACTGGTGATGTCACAGTTAAAGGGTCTATGTGGAGAGTGTGGGGTCTGCAGATGATGTCACTGATGATGTCACAGTTAAAGGGTCTATGTGGAGAGTGTGGGGTATGCAGATGATGTCACTGGTGATGTCACAGTTAAAGGGTCTATGTGGAGAGTGTGGGGTCTGCAGATGATGTCACTGATGATGTCACAGTTAAAGGGTCTATGTGGAGAGTGTGGGGTCTGCAGATGATGTCACTGGTGATGTCACAGTTAAAGGGTCTATGTGGAGAGTGTGGGGTATGCAGATGATGTCACAGTTAAAGGGTCTATGTGGAGAGTGTGGGGTCTGCAGATGATGTCACTGGTGATGTCACAGTTAAAGGGTCTATGTGGAGAGTGTGGGGTATGCAGATGATGTCACTGGTGATGTCACAGTTAAAGGGTCTATGTGGAGAGTGTGGGGTATGCAGATGATGTCACTGGTGATGTCACAGTTAAAGGGTCTATGTGGAGAGTGTGGGGTATGCAGATGATGTCACTGGTGATGTCACAGTTAAAGGGTCTATGTGGAGAGTGTGGGGTATGCAGATGATGTCACTGATGATGTCACAGTTAAAGGGTCTATGTGGAGAGTGTGGGGTCTGCAGATGATGTCACTGATGATGTCACAGTTAAAGGGTCTATGTGGAGAGTGTGGGGTATGCAGATGATGTCACTGGTGATGTCACAGTTAAAGGGTCTATGTGGAGAGTGTGGGGTATGCAGATGATGTCACTGATGATGTCACAGTTAAAGGGTCTATGTGGAGAGTGTGGGGTATGTAGATGATGTCACTGGTGATGTCACAGTTAAAGGGTCTATGTGAGTGGAGAGTGTGGGGTATGCAGATGATGTCACTGATGATGTCACAGTTAAAGGGTCTATGTGGAGAGTGTGGGGTATGCAGATGATGTCACTGATGATGTCACAGTTAAAGGGTCTATGTGGAGAGTGTGGGGTCTGCAGATGATGTCACTGATGATGTCACAGTTAAAGGGTCTATGTGGACAGTGTGGGGTATGCAGATGATGTCACTGATGATGTCACAGTTAAAGGGTCTATGTGGAGAGTGTGGGGTATGCAGATGATGTCACTGATGATGTCACAGTTAAAGGGTCTATGTGAGAGGAGAGTGTGGGGTATGCAGATGATGTCACTGATGATGTCACAGTTAAAGGGTCTATGTGAGTGGAGAGTGTGGGGTCTGCAGATGATGTCACTGATGATGTCACAGTTAAAGGGTCTATGTGGAGAGTGTGGGGTATGCAGATGATGTCACTGATGATGTCACAGTTAAAGGGTCTCTGTGGAGAGTGTGGGGTATGTAGATGATGTCACTGATGATGTCACAGTTAAAGGGTCTATGTGGAGAGTGTGGGGTATGCAGATGATGTCACTGATGATGTCACAGTTAAAGGGTCTATGTGGAGAGTGTGGGGTATGCAGATGATGTCACTGGTGATGTCACAGTTAAAGGGTCTATGTGGACAGTGTGGGGTATGCAGATGATGTCACTGATGATGTCACAGTTAAAGGGTCTATGTGGACAGTGTGGGGTATGCAGATGATGTCACTGATGATGTCACAGTTAAAGGGTCTATGTGGAGAGTGTGGGGTGTGCAGATGATGTCACTGATGATGTCACAGTTAAAGGGTCTATGTGGACAGTGTGGGGTATGCAGATGATGTCACTGATGATGTCACAGTTAAAGGGTCTATGTGGAGAGTGTGGGGTTTGCAGATGATGTCACTGGTGATGTCACAGTTAAAGGGTCTATGTGGAGAGTGTGGGGTTTGCAGATGATGTCACTGGTGATGTCACAGTTAAAGGGTCTATGTGGAGAGTGTGGGGTATGCAGATGATGT
This sequence comes from Gobius niger, assembly GCF_951799975.1. Taxonomy (NCBI): domain Eukaryota; kingdom Metazoa; phylum Chordata; class Actinopteri; order Gobiiformes; family Gobiidae; genus Gobius; species Gobius niger. Next base: position 38,646,020 of record NC_136857.1, read on the forward strand.
CACTGGTGATGTCACAGTTAAAGGGTCTATGTGGAGAGTGTGGGGTGTGCAGATGATGTCACTGGTGATGTCACAGTTAAAGGGTCTATGTGGAGAGTGTGGGGTTTGCAGATGATGTCACTGGTGATGTCACAGTTAAAGGGTCTATGTGGAGAGTGTGGGGTATGCAGATGATGTCACTGGTGATGTCACAGTTAAAGGGTCTATGTGGAGAGTGTGGGGTATGCAGATGATGTCACTGGTGATGTCACAGTTAAAGGGTCTATGTGGAGAGTGTGGGGTCTGCAGATGATGTCACTGGTGATGTCACAGTTAAAGGGTCTATGTGAGTGGAGAGTGTGGGGTATGCAGATGATGTCACTGGTGATGTCACAGTTAAAGGGTCTATGTGGAGAGTGTGGGGTATGCAGATGATGTCACTGATGATGTCACAGTTAAAGGGTCTATGTGGAGAGTGTGGGGTATGCAGATGATGTCACTGATGATGTCACAGTTAAAGGGTCTATGTGGAGAGTGTGGGGTATGCAGATGATGTCACTGGTGATGTCACAGTTAAAGGGTCTATGTGAGTGGAGAGTGTGGGGTATGCAGATGATGTCACTGATGATGTCACAGTTAAAGGGTCTATGTGGAGAGTGTGGGGTATGCAGATGATGTCACTGATGATGTCACAGTTAAAGGGTCTATGTGGAGAGTGTGGGGTATGCAGATGATGTCACTGGTGATGTCACAGTTAAAGGGTCTATGTGGAGAGTGTGGGGTATGCAGATGATGTCACTGATGATGTCACAGTTAAAGGGTCTATGTGGACAGTGTGGGGTATGCAGATGATGTCACTGGTGATGTCACAGTTAAAGGGTCTATGTGGAGAGTGTGGGGTTTGCAGATGATGTCACTGATGATGTCACAGTTAAAGGGTCTATGTGGAGAGTGTGGGGTATGCAGATGATGTCACTGATGATGTCACAGTTAAAGGGTCTATGTGGAGAGTGTGGGGTATGCAGATGATGTCACTGGTGATGTCACAGTTAAAGGGTCTATGTGAGTGGAGAGTGTGGGGTATGCAGATGATGTCACTGGTGATGTCACAGTTAAAGGGTCTATGTGAGTGGAGAGTGTGGGGTGTGCAGATGATGTCACTGATGATGTCACAGTTAAAGGGTCTATGTGGAGAGTGTGGGGTATGCAGATGATGTCACTGATGATGTCACAGTTAAAGGGTCTATGTGGAGAGTGTGGGGTCTGCAGATGATGTCACTGGTGATGTCACAGTTAAAGGGTCTATGTGGAGAGTGTGGGGTATGCAGATGATGTCACTGGTGATGTCACAGTTAAAGGGTCTATGTGGAGAGTGTGGGGTATGCAGATGATGTCACTGATGATGTCACAGTTAAAGGGTCTATGTGGAGAGTGTGGGGTTTGCAGATGATGTCACTGATGATGTCACAGTTAAAGGGTCTATGTGGAGAGTGTGGGGTATGCAGATGATGTCACTGGTGATGTCACAGTTAAAGGGTCTATGTGGAGAGTGTGGGGTATGCAGATGATGTCACTGATGATGTCACAGTTAAAGGGTCTATGTGGAGAGTGTGGGGTATGCAGATGATGTCACTGATGATGTCACAGTTAAAGGGTCTATGTGAGTGGAGAGTGTGGGGTCTGCAGATGATGTCACTGATGATGTCACAGTTAAAGGGTCTATGTGAGTGGAGAGTGTGGGGTATGCAGATGATGTCACTGATGATGTCACAGTTAAAGGGTCTATGTGGAGAGTGTGGGGTATGCAGATGATGTCACTGATGATGTCACAGTTAAAGGGTCTATGTGGAGAGTGTGGGGTCTGCAGATGATGTCACTGATGATGTCACAGTTAAAGGGTCTATGTGGAGAGTGTGGGGTATGCAGATGATGTCACTGGTGATGTCACAGTTAAAGGGTCTATGTGGAGAGTGTGGGGTCTGCAGATGATGTCACTGATGATGTCACAGTTAAAGGGTCTATGTGGAGAGTGTGGGGTCTGCAGATGATGTCACTGATGATGTCACAGTTAAAGGGTCTATGTGGAGAGTGTGGGGTCTGCAGATGATGTCACTGATGATGTCACAGTTAAAGGGTCTATGTGGAGAGTGTGGGGTCTGCAGATGATGTCACTGGTGATGTCACAGTTAAAGGGTCTATGTGGAGAGTGTGGGGTCTGCAGATGATGTCACTGATGATGTCACAGTTAAAGGGTCTATGTGGAGAGTGTGGGGTATGCAGATGATGTCACTGGTGATGTCACAGTTAAAGGGTCTATGTGAGTGGAGAGTGTGGGGTATGCAGATGATGTCACTGGTGATGTCACAGTTAAAGGGTCTATGTGGAGAGTGTGGGGTATGCAGATGATGTCACTGGTGATGTCACAGTTAAAGGGTCTATGTGGAGAGTGTGGGGTTTGCAGATGATGTCACTGATGATGTCACAGTTAAAGGGTCTATGTGGAGAGTGTGGGGTATGCAGATGATGTCACTGATGATGTCACAGTTAAAGGGTCTATGTGGAGAGTGTGGGGTATGCAGATGATGTCACTGATGATGTCACAGTTAAAGGGTCTATGTGGAGAGTGTGGGGTATGCAGATGATGTCACTGGTGATGTCACAGTTAAAGGGTCTATGTGAGTGGAGAGTGTGGGGTATGCAGATGATGTCACTGATGATGTCACAGTTAAAGGGTCTATGTGGAGAGTGTGGGGTATGCAGATGATGTCACTGATGATGTCACAGTTAAAGGGTCTATGTGGAGAGTGTGGGGTATGCAGATGATGTCACTGGTGATGTCACAGTTAAAGGGTCTATGTGGAGAGTGTGGGGTATGCAGATGATGTCACTGATGATGTCACAGTTAAAGGGTCTATGTGGACAGTGTGGGGTATGCAGATGATGTCACTGGTGATGTCACAGTTAAAGGGTCTATGTGGAGAGTGTGGGGTTTGCAGATGATGTCACTGATGATGTCACAGTTAAAGGGTCTATGTGGAGAGTGTGGGGTATGCAGATGATGTCACTGATGATGTCACAGTTAAAGGGTCTATGTGAGTGGAGAGTGTGGGGTTTGCAGATGATGTCACTGGTGATGTCACAGTTAAAGGGTCTATGTGGAGAGTGTGGGGTATGCAGATGATGTCACTGATGATGTCACAGTTAAAGGGTCTATGTGAGTGGAGAGTGTGGGGTTTGCAGATGATGTCACTGGTGATGTCACAGTTAAAGGGTCTATGTGGAGAGTGTGGGGTATGCAGATGATGTCACTGATGATGTCACAGTTAAAGGGTCTATGTGGAGAGTGTGGGGTATGCAGATGATGTCACTGGTGATGTCACAGTTAAAGGGTCTATGTGGAGAGTGTGGGGTTTGCAGATGATGTCACTGATGATGTCACAGTTAAAGGGTCTATGTGGAGAGTGTGGGGTATGCAGATGATGTCACTGGTGATGTCACAGTTAAAGGGTCTATGTGGAGAGTGTGGGGTTTGCAGATGATGTCACTGATGATGTCACAGTTAAAGGGTCTATGTGGAGAGTGTGGGGTATGCAGATGATGTCACTGGTGATGTCACAGTTAAAGGGTCTATGTGAGTGGAGAGTGTGGGGTGTGCAGATGATGTCACTGATGATGTCACAGTTAAAGGGTCTATGTGGAGAGTGTGGGGTATGCAGATGATGTCACTGATGATGTCACAGTTAAAGGGTCTATGTGAGTGGAGAGTGTGGGGTATGCAGATGATGTCACTGATGATGTCACAGTTAAAGGGTCTATGTGGAGAGTGTGGGGTTTGCAGATGATGTCACTGATGATGTCACAGTTAAAGGGTCTATGTGGAGAGTGTGGGGTCTGCAGATGATGTCACTGATGATGTCACAGTTAAAGGGTCTATGTGGAGAGTGTGGGGTTTGCAGATGATGTCACTGATGATGTCACAGTTAAAGGGTCTATGTGGAGAGTGTGGGGTATGCAGATGATGTCACTGGTGATGTCACAGTTAAAGGGTCTATGTGGAGAGTGTGGGGTTTGCAGATGATGTCACTGATGATGTCACAGTTAAAGGGTCTATGTGGAGAGTGTGGGGTTTGCAGATGATGTCACTGATGATGTCACAGTTAAAGGGTCTATGTGGAGAGTGTGGGGTTTGCAGATGATGTCACTGATGATGTCACAGTTAAAGGGTCTATGTGGAGAGTGTGGGGTTTGCAGATGATGTCACTGGTGATGTCACAGTTAAAGGGTCTATGTGGAGAGTGTGGGGTATGCAGATGATGTCACTGATGATGTCACAGTTAAAGGGTCTATGTGGAGAGTGTGGGGTATGCAGATGATGTCACTGGTGATGTCACAGTTAAAGGGTCTATGTGGAGAGTGTGGGGTATGCAGATGATGTCACTGATGATGTCACAGTTAAAGGGTCTATGTGGAGAGTGTGGGGTCTGCAGATGATGTCACTGATGATGTCACAGTTAAAGGGTCTATGTGGACAGTGTGGGGTATGCAGATGATGTCACTGATGATGTCACAGTTAAAGGGTCTATGTGGAGAGTGTGGGGTATGCAGATGATGTCACTGATGATGTCACAGTTAAAGGGTCTATGTGGAGAGTGTGGGGTATGCAGATGATGTCACTGATGATGTCACAGTTAAAGGGTCTATGTGGAGAGTGTGGGGTATGCAGATGATGTCACTGGTGATGTCACAGTTAAAGGGTCTATGTGGAGAGTGTGGGGTATGCAGATGATGTCACTGATGATGTCACAGTTAAAGGGTCTATGTGAGAGGAGAGTGTGGGGTATGCAGATGATGTCACTGATGATGTCACAGTTAAAGGGTCTATGTGGAGAGTGTGGGGTCTGCAGATGATGTCACTGATGATGTCACAGTTAAAGGGTCTATGTGAGTGGAGAGTGTGGGGTATGCAGATGATGTCACTGGTGATGTCACAGTTAAAGGGTCTATGTGGAGAGTGTGGGGTCTGCAGATGATGTCACTGATGATGTCACAGTTAAAGGGTCTATGTGAGTGGAGAGTGTGGGGTCTGCAGATGATGTCACTGGTGATGTCACAGTTAAAGGGTCTATGTGGAGAGTGTGGGGTATGCAGATGATGTCACTGATGATGTCACAGTTAAAGGGTCTATGTGGAGAGTGTGGGGTATGCAGATGATGTCACTGGTGATGTCACAGTTAAAGGGTCTATGTGGAGAGTGTGGGGTATGCAGATGATGTCACTGATGATGTCACAGTTAAAGGGTCTATGTGGAGAGTGTGGGGTATGCAGATGATGTCACTGGTGATGTCACAGTTAAAGGGTCTATGTGGAGAGTGTGGGGTCTGCAGATGATGTCACTGATGATGTCACAGTTAAAGGGTCTATGTGGAGAGTGTGGGGTTTGCAGATGATGTCACTGATGATGTCACAGTTAAAGGGTCTATGTGGACAGTGTGGGGTATGCAGATGATGTCACTGATGATGTCACAGTTAAAGGGTCTATGTGGAGAGTGTGGGGTATGCAGATGATGTCACTGATGATGTCACAGTTAAAGGGTCTATGTGGAGAGTGTGGGGTCTGCAGATGATGTCACTGATGATGTCACAGTTAAAGGGTCTATGTGGACAGTGTGGGGTATGCAGATGATGTCACTGATGATGTCACAGTTAAAGGGTCTATGTGGAGAGTGTGGGGTATGCAGATGATGTCACTGATGATGTCACAGTTAAAGGGTCTATGTGGAGAGTGTGGGGTATGCAGATGATGTCACTGATGATGTCACAGTTAAAGGGTCTATGTGGAGAGTGTGGGGTATGCAGATGATGTCACTGGTGATGTCACAGTTAAAGGGTCTATGTGGAGAGTGTGGGGTCTGCAGATGATGTCACTGGTGATGTCACAGTTAAAGGGTCTATGTGGAGAGTGTGGGGTCTGCAGATGATGTCACTGGTGATGTCACAGTTAAAGGGTCTATGTGGACAGTGTGGGGTATGCAGATGATGTCACTGGTGATGTCACAGTTAAAGGGTCTATGTGGAGAGTGTGGGGTATGCAGATGATGTCACTGATGATGTCACAGTTAAAGGGTCTATGTGGAGAGTGTGGGGTTTGCAGATGATGTCACTGATGATGTCACAGTTAAAGGGTCTATGTGGAGAGTGTGGGGTATGCAGATGATGTCACTGGTGATGTCACAGTTAAAGGGTCTATGTGGAGAGTGTGGGGTATGCAGATGATGTCACTGATGATGTCACAGTTAAAGGGTCTATGTGAGTGGAGAGTGTGGGGTCTGCAGATGATGTCACTGATGATGTCACAGTTAAAGGGTCTATGTGGAGAGTGTGGGGTCTGCAGATGATGTCACTGATGATGTCACAGTTAAAGGGTCTATGTGAGTGGAGAGTGTGGGGTATGCAGATGATGTCACTGATGATGTCACAGTTAAAGGGTCTATGTGGAGAGTGTGGGGTCTGCAGATGATGTCACTGATGATGTCACAGTTAAAGGGTCTATGTGGAGAGTGTGGGGTCTGCAGATGATGTCACTGATGATGTCACAGTTAAAGGGTCTATGTGGAGAGTGTGGGGTATGCAGATGATGTCACTGATGATGTCACAGTTAAAGGGTCTATGTGGAGAGTGTGGGGTCTGCAGATGATGTCACTGATGATGTCACAGTTAAAGGGTCTATGTGGAGAGTGTGGGGTATGCAGATGATGTCACTGGTGATGTCACAGTTAAAGGGTCTATGTGGAGAGTGTGGGGTATGCAGATGATGTCACTGATGATGTCACAGTTAAAGGGTCTATGTGGAGAGTGTGGGGTGTGCAGATGATGTCACTGATGATGTCACAGTTAAAGGGTCTATGTGGAGAGTGTGGGGTGTGCAGATGATGTCACTGATGATGTCACAGTTAAAGGGTCTATGTGGAGAGTGTGGGGTTTGCAGATGATGTCACTGGTGATGTCACAGTTAAAGGGTCTATGTGGAGAGTGTGGGGTATGCAGATGATGTCACTGGTGATGTCACAGTTAAAGGGTCTATGTGGAGAGTGTGGGGTATGCAGATGATGTCACTGATGATGTCACAGTTAAAGGGTCTATGTGAGTGGAGAGTGTGGGGTCTGCAGATGATGTCACTGATGATGTCACAGTTAAAGGGTCTATGTGAGTGGAGAGTGTGGGGTCTGCAGATGATGTCACTGATGATGTCACAGTTAAAGGGTCTATGTGAGTGGAGAGTGTGGGGTCTGCAGATGATGTCACTGATGATGTCACAGTTAAAGGGTCTATGTGGAGAGTGTGGGGTTTGCAGATGATGTCACTGGTGATGTCACAGTTAAAGGGTCTATGTGGAGAGTGTGGGGTATGCAGATGATGTCACTGGTGATGTCACAGTTAAAGGGTCTATGTGAGTGGAGAGTGTGGGGTCTGCAGATGATGTCACTGATGATGTCACAGTTAAAGGGTCTATGTGGAGAGTGTGGGGTTTGCAGATGATGTCACTGGTGATGTCACAGTTAAAGGGTCTATGTGGAGAGTGTGGGGTTTGCAGATGATGTCACTGGTGATGTCACAGTTAAAGGGTCTATGTGGAGAGTGTGGGGTATGCAGATGATGTCACTGGTGATGTCACAGTTAAAGGGTCTATGTGAGTGGAGAGTGTGGGGTCTGCAGATGATGTCACTGATGATGTCACAGTTAAAGGGTCTATGTGGAGAGTGTGGGGTATGCAGATGATGTCACTGATGATGTCACAGTTAAAGGGTCTATGTGAAGAGTGTGGGGTCTGCAGATGATGTCACTTGTGTTTGTAGTGGAAGCTCGTCGTGTCCGCGAGCGTTTCTGACCTGCTGTTCTCGGCGCTCGCTCGTCTGTGAACGTGCTCGCTCTCACGTGCACGCTCTCACACACACACACACACACACTGCAGCACGTGCACGCCCCTCGGCCCGTGCGCTGCTTTCCCCCTGATTAGCCGCGTGTGTGTGAGCGGCATATGCTGCGGCCGCCGCTCGGAGCCACGGCAGCGGCGCAGACGGAAGGTCAGCGCTCGCCAAGGCGTCACCGCGGCGACCGGGGGCGTCACCGCGGCGACCGGGGGCGTCACCGCGGCGACCGGGGGCTTTAGATCCATTTTACAGCCTTCAAAAAGCTGATCTTTGTTTGTGAAGGCTTGGGTCCAAACCTGCACGTTCATGTCTGAGCTGAAGAGTCGTCTGTGCCGACAGAGGAGGCGTTAAACTGTGGGACAGTTTATGTTTCATGTGGATAAGTCGAGCCATTACAGAGATATTAACCAGAAACCAGAAACCAACTACCTCAGTCTTTAGACCGTTACCGTGGTTACCCAGGGTTTGAGTCAAAAGGGTCAAAACTATATTGAAAAGACCGAGTTCAAGGATGTTGAAGGACCTTAAAGATATTTCCTGTAGTGTCAGATCAGACGCTCACAACGATCAGGATGAATCTTGGATCATTCCTCTTCACTAAACCACAGTTCAGTCAGATTCAGGGGGTGCACTCACTTACTCCTCCCTGTCCTGTGAATGTTTACATGCTGTGGCCGATAAATGCTCAGATGTAAATGTTTGGGAGGCGTTAGTCAAAGCAGACACTGTTTACTCATTCCTGTGACTTCACTAAAGACCAGAGCACATTTAGAAAGACGTCTTTTGTGCTTCTGCTGGAATGAACTCGAGGACACTGAAGGTTAAACCGCGACACATGGTCCTCGAACTCAAGCTTAAAGGAGCGGAAACGACCAGACGATTTTCCCAACGGCAGAGACTCGATTCCCAAGGCGGGTCCCGGTGTCGCGGACCTGCAGCATTTAGGATCGCGAGGTCACAATATCAGCGTCTCTTGTCAATAACAGACTTTCAGAGAGATATACACTGCGTTCCAAATTATTATGCAAATGACATTTTTCTAAGATTTTCTAAATTGTCAACTCAAATGAGAGTCAGCATCATTTTCAAGTCTTTAACTGGTCGAGGATCATTTAAATGTGGTGGAAAAAAATTCCTAGTGAAAACAGTATTTATTTCAAAAATAAATATAGTAAAAACCTCAAAATCCACTGTTCCAAATTATTATGCAACTCATCGTTTCAATACATTTTAAAGCTTGTAATTTACTGAAAATGGTCATTTGTTGTATTGGTAGCATTAGGAGGTCATATTTACTGAAATCAAAAGATATTTCAATCAAAAAAATATTAACAGGTCAAGTTATATTTGACCATAGGAGCCCTTGTGTGAAGCAGCTTCAACATTCTTAAATCCATTAAACTTGTGAGTTTTTGGACAGTTTCTGCTTGGATTTCTTTGCAGGATGTCAGAATAGCCTCCCAGAGCTGCTGTTTGGATGAAAACTGCCTCCCACCCTCATAGAAGTTTTTCTTGTTGAGGCTCCAAAGGTTCTCAATAGGGCTGAGGTCAGGGGAGGAGGGGGTCCACATCATGAGTTTCTCTCCTTTTCTGCCCATAGCAGCCAGTGATGCAGAGGTTTTCTTTACAGCAGGACATGGTGCGTTGTCATCATGAAGAGGATCTTGTTCGGGAAAACACGGCTCTTCTTTTTGTAGCATAGAAGACAGTGGTCAGTCAGAAAGAGGTCATTTTCACACCTTCAGGGATCCTAAAGGGACTGACCAGTTGTCTCCCCATGACTCCGCCCCCTCCTTACTGACGTCACAGCCTTGTTGGGACATTGTGGCCATTCACCTCCATCCACTCCTCCATCCATCTGACCATCCAGGGTCACACGGCCTCATCAGTGAACAAGACTGTTTGAAAATGAGTCTCATGTATTTCTGAGCCACTGCAGCCGTTTCTGTTCATCAGCTTCAATGAACAGTTTAGGGGAGGCCGGATAGAAGGTTTATGCACAACTGCAGCCTCTGGAGGGTCCGACACCTTCATGTTTGGGGGACTCCAGAGGCACCAGCAGCTTCAAATACCTGTATGCTGCTTTGTAGCATCTGTTCTCTTAATCTGATGTGTTTGTCTGGCAGAAACCGTCCATATTGTGCCTTTATCTGCACAAACCCGAGTGTGTCTGAATCATCCACAAATCTCTTATCAGTTTGATGATTACGCTTCATCTTTCATGAAATATCGAAGGTTTTCATACCTAGACCAAGGCATTCAACTATTTCACGCTTTTCATCAGCAGAAAGATCCTTTTTCTTTCCCATATTGCTTGAAAATGATGATCTGCATAATAAAGTGGAACATCCTTTTTCAGTAGTTTTTCCCTTAACTGGGCTTAACCTGAAAACTAATCATCCCAGGTCTCTGAGATTAATGTCAGTGATTCATAGAGCCCCGAGACACGACACCATCCATGAGTTTCATTATTATTGTTTTTTTTTAAATCTTTTTGACACAAAAATCCAATTTGCATAATCATTTGGAACGCAGTGTATATATTTTTTAATACATGCAGTGCTTATATTTGAAGAGTTTAGTGGTGCTAGGCTAGTGCTAGGCTAGTGCATGTCTATAGTAACTAGTAGCCTGCATTACAAACAGTCTGACCCGAGCACAGAGCACCTGAGGAACATCACTTATACTATTATATAACATCAGACTAACCATATAAACGTCTGTGTGACTGAATCATGTTTTAAAGAACTCATATCTGAGCAGCTTCCTGGTTGTAGCGACGCGGCGGCGGCGGCGGAGTGATCTGCTCGGTGACCGGATCTACAGTAGTTTGTTTACATCACTACACATGGAATTCACAAAGGAGCTTCTACAAATCAGATATGGCAACGTTTGGAGGAAGAGGTTTTTAATGCAGGCTACTAGTTACCATAGACATGCACTAGCCTAGCATTAGCCTAGCACTAGCCTAGCACTAGCCTAGCACTAGCCTAGCTCCACTGAACTCTTCAAATATAAGAACTGCATGTATTACAAAACAAATATCTCCAGAACTCAACAACCCTCTGGATAACTGAATGAGGCCTTGTGTCAAACATCCTGAAATATAAAACATGTGTCTTAGTTTACAGTTTATATGTTTATATATAATATTACTGAGACTATCCACATGAAACAAACGCTGCCCCAAAGTCCAGCGTCTTCTCTCTGAGCACAGATGAGCTCTGTGTGCGATGGCGGCCGATGGAGAGGCCTTTCAGCCAGAGGAACGATCACGGTCAGAGGCGGCGACATATGGGCTGGAATCTGAGGCTAAAGGAGCGGAAACTCCCGGGGGCGTGTCCTGTAGCCACGGCGACGGTGCAGAGCAGGAACCGTCAATGTCAACTTCATCTGCGGCGCATTTACAACGACGCCAGATGCCCAAAGTGCCAAAGCAAAAAGGCCCGATGTGAGAACAGAGACTAAAAAGACACAGAGTCAATGTGGGATCAAACGCCAACACAAACAGATGTGTTTTAAACAGAGGAACAGCTGATCTGACACAGGCCGCCATGTTTCCACACTGAGACATGCTCTTACCTGAGCTTAGACGAGCTGATGCTGTGGGCGATTTCACAGGAAATGTTAAAACTCTAAATTTACATAAGGTCTGACTCCATAAGATCATTATAAACACAGTTAAACAGTGAAGTTTAAAATATTAAAGTATCAAAAAGGTCTCGCCAGCGTCTTCGTTGATCCCAAGGTCTGAGGAGAAACCGCCAGAGTTCAGTAGCTTTAGAAGAAGATATATTCCCTACAAACACAGGTTATCTCATGCTAAAGTCCCTGTACTATACTAACAATATACACGGTGCTCGAACGGGGCGTCCCAGGAAACTGCACCATCTCACTGCGTTCTTACAAACATATATCAGAAAAAATGTGACACGAAGAGATAGAAGATGAGCTCGGGCCGAGGTCAGCAGGTCCTTCCTGTTGCCTTATATGGAGTTATTTTTCACAGCTCCGGTGAGGGCGCCGGTCGTCTCCACAGGTTTGAGTAAAAGAGCAAGAGCAAGAAATGTGGTATAGTTACAGCAGTGTGCGTGTGAAAAGATTGGTTTCAACTGAAACTTAAAGCACATAGATTAAACAAACATTCAATAGCATTAAAAAATGTAACATTAGCTAAAAATCCTCAATTTCCCACAATGCCGACGCCTTTACACGTATTCACAAATTTTACAACTGCCGTTCTTTTACATTCCGGTTTGTTCTCTGAGACCAGCTCATTATGGTACAATTAAGATATACATCACCATAATCAACACATGGCTTAGGATATAGACACATAACCATAATCAACACATGGTTTAGGATATAGATACATCACCATAATCAACACATGGTTTAGGATATAGATACATAACCATGATCAACACATGGTTTAGGATATAGACACATAACCATAATCAACACATGGTTTAGGATATAGATACATCACCATAATCAACACATGGTTTAGGATATAGACACATAACCATAATCAACACATGGTTTAGGATATAGACACATAACCATAATCAACACATGGTTTAGGATATAGACACATAACCATAATCAACACATGGTTTAGGATATAGACACATAACCATAATCAACACATGGTTTAGGATATAGACACATAACCATAATCAACACATGGTTTAGGATATAGATAACCATAATCAACACATGGTTTAGGATATAGACACATAACCATAATCAACACATGGTTTATGATATAGACACATAACCATAATCAACACATGGTTTAGGATATAGACACATAACCATAATCAACACATGGTTTAGGATATAGATAACCATAATCAACACATGGTTTAGGATATAGACACATAACCATAATCAACACATGGTTTAGGATATAGACACATAACCATAATCAACACATGGTTTAGGATATAGACACATAACCATAATCAACACATGGTTTAGGATATAGATAACCATAATCAACACATGGTTTAGGATATAGATACATAAACATAATCAACACATGGTTTAGGATATAGATACATAACCATAATCAACACATGGCTTATGATATAGACACATAACCGTGATCAAACATAGGAAATAAGTTTACATAGTCTTCTGATGTATAGGATCAGGTTTAGAATACTGTCTTACAGTATGTTCTTAAATATGGGATGGTAACAGGTTATTGCTGCCCCTATAGTACCATCATTGTTATATTTATATATACCTGTACATGGACAGTACGTGCTTATATAAACATATAGTTTCTTTCTTATGTGTCTTAAATGTTTCATCATCTGTGACGATAAAACGAATGAGTTCAGTGACAGAGACGAAAGAGCTGGAGAAATGATGATTTTCAGAAAAGGTCCATAAAAGCAACGTCCCGAAGGCAAACAGGCTCGAGTCTCCGCGTGGTCTCCAGCAGGTGTGAAGACTCTTTAACGCCCTCAACTTGTGAGATGTTTCTGTGGCGTCCCTGCAGTGTCTCCGAGACCCGTCAGAGACCAGTGTGAGCTCAGAGAGTCGTATGGAGTCTCAGAGAGTCCAGATGTACGGAGACGCTGCAGGGACGTCACAGAAACGTCTCACAGTTGGAGGACAACGAGTCTGACTCTGCTGGAATCAAACCTGTGACGACCCGGAGACGTTCCTCATCTCCAGGGGACGTTTCAGAGACATCTCCGTGACTGTCTCCAGGCCTTTGTCTGTGCAGCGGCTGAGTGAGGACAGTGAGGACGTAAACATGTGACTGTGAGGAAGAGGAGGAGCTTCAGTCTCAGGATGGCGTGTTCGTCCATCTTGTTTCTGTCAGAGGCTGGAGGGGGAGGAGCCAGACACAGATCCCCGCCGTGAATGAGGACATGAAGTTTTCTGTTGTAGTTGTTGTAGTTTTGGGAGCCTGGAGCAAACATGGCGTCCGTCCCGGGCCCCTCGGCGCCGCCGGCTTTAGCTCCGCAGAGGAAGAGGAGCGCGGGGTCGGAGGTCGCGGGGAACAGATTGGGCGACGCTCGTTAGCGACGGAGGGACGTCCCCGAGTACTGCGGTAATTAGGCCCAAAGGTGGCGCCGCGGCGGGCGAGCGGCCACGCACTGAACCACGGCCAAGATACCGCCCCCTAGTGGCCTGGCAGCGCTCCAGCCCGAGCCGCACCTCCGGGAGGTTCTACTGAAACTGTCAGCCGCCTGGTTTAGACACAGATTACAGGGTTTGTGATTCAGTGTGGATAAAAAGAACAGTTACATTTATAAGAACATTGTGATAATGCTCAAAGGTTCTGCTGCAGAAGCTCCTCAAAAACACCAGAGTCATGGTTAGAACATGTTCAGCTGCAGTTTGGGCTTTGAAAACATGACTTAACCTCTTACCACCCGCCAAAACCAAATGCATTCTCTCCTCTTTGCCATTGTCGTCACTTTTTATTTCCCTTATGTGTTTTTGTCACTTTTTTTTATGGTACTTTTGTTACTTTTTCGCTGGATTTTGGTCACTTTTTGTTGGATTTTTGTCACTTTTTTGTTGCTGTTTTGTCACATTTTTGCTGAATTTTAGTCTTTTTTTGCTGGATATTTGTCACTTTTTTTGCTGGATTTTGTGTCACTTTTTTGCTGGATTTTTGTCACTTTTTTGTTGCTGTTTTGTCACATTTTTGCTGAATTTTAGTCTTTTTTTGCTGGATTTTTGTCACTTTTTTTGCTGGGTTTTTGTCACTTTTTTTGCTGGATTTTTGTCACTTTTTTTGCTGGATTTTTGTCTTTTTTTGCTGGATTTTTGTCTTTTTTTGCTGGATTTTTGTCACTTTTTTGTTGCTGTTTTGTCACATTTTTGCTGAATTTTTGTCGCTTTTTTTGCTGGATTTTTGTCACTTTTTTTGCTGGATTTTTGTCACTTTTTTGCTGGATTTTTGTCACTTTTTTGTTGCTGTTTTGTCACATTTTTGCTGAATTTTAGTCTTTTTTTGCTGGATATTTGTCACTTTTTTTGCTGGATTTTGTGTCACTTTTTTGCTGGATTTTTGTCACTTTTTTGTTGCTGTTTTGTCACATTTTTGCTGAATTTTAGTCTTTTTTTGCTGGATTTTTGTCACTTTTTTTGCTGGGTTTTTGTCACTTTTTTTGCTGGATTTTTGTCACTTTTTTTGCTGGATTTTTGTCTTTTTTTGCTGGATTTTTGTCTTTTTTTGCTGGATTTTTGTCACTTTTTTGTTGCTGTTTTGTCACATTTTTGCTGAATTTTTGTCGCTTTTTTTGCTGGATTTTTGTCACTTTTTTTGCTGGATTTTTGTCACTTTTTTGCTGGATTTTTGTCACTTTTTTGTTGCTGTTTTGTCACATTTTTTGCTGAATTTTTGTCGCTTTTTTGCTGAATTTTAGTCACTTTTTTGCTGTTTTTTTGTCACTTTTTTGTCATTTTTGTCAATTTCCATCCTCATTTTTCTTCTGTTTTTTGCCTCTGTTTTGAAGAAGCGTTTAGATTTGGAGAACATGTTCAGGTGGGGGTTAAGAGGTTCGCGTCAGTGGCAGAAACAGTTATTTATTTTGGATGTTTGCGCTGCTGACAGGAAGTGACATAGAAACAGGAAACACAGCAGTTTGACTCATTTCCATTGACTTCACATGGTCGGCACGGCAACAGTTTAGCTTCTTCTGTGTCCTGTTCCAATAGATACAGAGTAGGGACGGGCGATACCACATTTTTTGGAATCGATACGATACCGATACTTTTGGGGTCATTTTTGTCGATACCGATACTGGTCATTTCACATGGGTGAATGTATTTCAATCAATATACATTTATAAAACTGGTTATTTTATATAATTAACTGGTCAATTAAAATTATATTACTTTAACTGGTTAATTAAACAATACTAATGTGAAATTAAATACATTAACAACATTTTAAATTAAATGTGATAGTGTGATATGCCCGGCTCAGTTCAATCCTTTGCTGTTGTGACTGTTTTGACTCAGAACAAAGAAATAAATCATCCTTTTGTGTTGATAATTGCTGCCCCGCCTCTTTTTACATATGCAAATTAGTATCGATGCTTTTTGCCCAATATCGATACTTTAAAAATAGTCGTTTGGTATCAATATATTGATACTTTGGTATTGATCCGCCCATCCCTAATACAGAGGCATCTCTGGAATCGCCCATATATGGTCATGTTTGAAAACAGTTAAGGGGGAAAAAAATCGAAACTTTCTCTAATTATTCAAAAACTACTTAAAGAGGGGGTGTTCTGCTTTTGTCAGTCCCATAGCACCAGTCTATATCACACTACAATGATGACAAACCTTCTGTTGGTCTGTAAATGCAGTAAATTAGAATAACTGCCTTGTATAAAATGTCTCTCTCAAAATGGCTGTAGTGAATGTCTTGAAATAGGCCTCTGTCTCTTTAAGAACCTCTGAGCCTTTAGACACGCCCCCTCCACACGCTGTCTGTGGCATCAGTGGGGAGGGGGTTCTGCTGAGGAGCAGTGGTTGGTTACTCGGCTGGTGACGAAAGCTCGGAGGCGTCTCCAGGAGGTGGGGGCGTTCCTAGGAGGACTCAGGCAAACCTATCCCTAAAATGGCCGCCATCAGAGTTTTTACAGATTACTCAGAAATATGTGAATGTGCCAAGGCAACACTTCAGGCATGTTTTTAATGAGGGAGTGACAGAATAACATGATGGAAAGCTTGAAAAAGTCCATTTTGCATAATACCCCCCTTTAATAAGGGCTAATGCTAACTTGGTACCTTATGTTAGCATTGTGCTAATGCTAACGGTTAGCTAGTGCTAGCCACAACTGCCGTTTTTTCACTTTTACTGAACAATCTGCTGTGAGAAAATATCCATATGGGCCTGATTTACACTTGACTTTATTTATGTGATAAATAAGTTTATATTGCTGGGTTGCAGGTTCTAGAATGTGATGATGTCATCGGACCCAGCGGGGGGCAAGAGCCAGTTTTTCCTATTAATAACATTACACTTTCACAAGTCATAGCTAAAAAGAAAATATATGAATTTAAAAAATGATCTTTAATATCAGTCACTGGGTCCAAGATCTCTCTGTACAAGACCAAAAATTTCCTCAAAAACAAAATAATTTTTCCTCTATATAATATTATAGGCCTTTAGAACGCTGTGATGTCACCTGCAACCCAGCAATATAAGAGTGAAAAATGTTGTTTCCCAAAAGATTCTATTTTCCCCCTCGGCGAAGCCACGCCCCCTTCCATGACACAATGCCGTCTGTGTCTATGAGGAAGTGAAACTAAAGAAAACTGTCTTCATCAGAATCCTAAATATGATCGTGTTAAATATGCACTTTAAAGGTTTTGTCCAATAACCTTTCGTTGTGACTTTTTTGCTCTGTTTGATGCTGTTTTGCTGCATCTTGCTCCTCATGTTCGTGTGGTTCGGTTCCAGGGGTGAAGTCCTTCATGTTCCGCGTGGCCGACCTGCGCCGCGGGGACGTGGTCTATCGCCATGACGACAGCGAC